>NW_015172628.1:86453-89007 GCF_001447785.1 Gekko japonicus | reverse complement strand
ATCCCTCTCTCAGCACGTTCCAATCACTCAGAAAGTTTTGTCTTGGGGGTGTGTGTTTCTGTTCTGAAGACAAATCGCTCATTTTAACTCACAGTTCACTCCTTAACTCACAGTTCATTGTTGGTCTTTATCTTGACCACACTCTTAATCGCTCCTCTGCTAGATCTCCTGCACTTGACTGGATCGACACAGCTTGTGGCCTCGCTAAGAGGACGCAGTCAGCGAGAGGGACCATCAGGGTGGAGGGAAGCCTCCATCTCCCTGCAGTTAGCAGGAAAAGAGGCTCACCCTCAAAAGCCCTATGGCCTGGGAGTTTCCCCCGAACTCCCATGGGGGTGCCGATCCAGCGGCACCTCTCCCCCCCCCGCTGCTGTGCGGTGCGCCTTCCCAGAGAGCTGGGAAAGGTGTCCGCCATCATTGTGCCGTAGACCCCGCCTCCCAAAATAGCAGCTCTGATGGCATTATGTACCTCCAACACAATGGTAATGATATAGTAGTGTAAATGCACTGTCTCAGTGTAACATTTTGTTCTGCTAGTGCAACAGAATTTAATAGGTGAGCCTACGACTACACAGCAAGGTTTACCTAAGGATTTCTTTAATATAGATAATATAATTCCTTTCTGCCATTGCATTGAAGGCAGTTTACAATTCAAAATAACACCTACAATATACTACAAACAAGACAAAAGGAAAAAGGGAAATAAATGAAAGAGGAAAACAAGCATTAACTCTCGTTTTCTAACTGGTCCATTATGATCTGGTGGGATGCTGCTGCAGGGACAGAGTTGGTGGGGATGAACCCAACGGCAGTTTATTATTTATTAAACTTGATTTCTAAACTGCTCTCCTCTGTAAAAAAACAGGACTTGAAGCAGTGTACATCAATAAAAATATATATCAATTTAAGAATTAAAACAATAACAATACAATAAAAATACAATAAACGGCCTGATAAGATGACACTAAGACTGTCAATTATGCCACTGCAGGGGGAGGCAAGAGATAGGAGCACCAGACAGATGGAAACCATCACTGTCCTCAATCAAACGCCTGGTGGAACATCTCTGCATTATAGCCCTGCAGGAATTGCATTAAATCCTGCAGGACCCAGAAGTTATATGGCAGAGGGTTCCACCAGGTTGGGGCCAGGGCGAAAAACATCCTGGCCCTGGTTGAGGACAGCCAGATGTGTCTCGGGCTGGGGACCACCAATAGGTTCTTATCTGCTGAGCGTAATGCTCTTTGTGAGGTATACCAGGAGAGGCAGTCCGGAAGAAAAGTGGGTTCCAGACCATTAAGGGTCTTGAAGGTTAACACCAGAACTTTGAACCTGATCTGGTATGCCACCAGTTGGTCCCAGGCTGGACAATGGAGTAGACCTCAATGCCTCACCTCTCTCTTGGGATTTGTCTGAACCTAATTTAGACAAAACCTAAAATCTGTGTCAAAAACATATGTTTTTAATGTTACTACTCTTACATGTCTCTTTTTTCCAAAAATGGACACAAAATTTATACCTCACCTTTACTACAAAAAATGATCTGGAACAGCTGTGCTCTTCCTCCATTTTATCCTCATAACCAATTAGAAAGGTAGGTTAGGCTAAGAATGTGTGATTGGCCCAAGGTCACCCAGCAAGCATTCATACATAGTAGGGATTCAAAGTAGAGTCTTCCAGATCCTAGTCCATTACTCTAATTGCTATACCATTCTGGATGTCTATGTGGGAAGGTGGTAGATTTTAAATATAAATAAAAATATACTTGAAGACCTGTAGAATTTTCGAATATGTTTCTTTCATCAGTTTGTTCTAAACGTCATTTGTCATCTATCATGTTTTACTCATAAATATGGCAAAATATTTATCAACTGGTCCTTTAATATTTAGCACTATCTGGTTCAATGGATGAAATAATTATAGTCTTTCTTGTCTTGTATACTTCCCTTGAGTACCTTCCATTTTGAGTACCTAGATAACAGACTGCATTCTATTTGCATAGGACTATGATACAAGCTAATTTATCTAATAATGTGCTTGATTTTTAAAATTTCTGCCCATCCCAGATCCTGAAAGTCTCATGCAAGCTTTGGAAGATCTTGATTATTTGGCTGCCTTGGACAATGATGGAAACCTTTCCGAATTTGGAATAATAATGTCTGAGTTTCCTGTGGATCCACAGATGTCCAAGTCTATTTTAGCTTCATGTGAATTTGATTGCGTAGAGGAAATGCTAACTATTGCTGCTATGGTAACAGGTATTTTCTGAAGTATTTCTGCCCCCTACCTAGGCCATAGAGGTTGTTGTTGAAGTCCAGTCTAATTACAAATAAGCTATCAGCCAATTAAAGAATGATTAGTTGATTAATCATCTACCTTTTAATAAACTAACAGATTAAATTTAAACAAGATAAGATATTACCAAAACCTTTGCAGAGGTACTGAAAGAAGTATAAACAAAAGCTGTCAGATTTTTGGTCTTCCTTCCTTCCTTCCTTCCTTCCTTCCTTCCTTCCTTCCTTCCTTCCTTCCTTCCTTCCTTCCCTCCTTCCCT
>NW_015172628.1:14963-86427 GCF_001447785.1 Gekko japonicus | reverse complement strand
TCCCTCCCTCCCTCCCTCCCTCCCTCCCTCCATTAATTATTTCAGTAATACAAATCAACCAAAATGGTGTGAAAAGAATCAATAAGCATGCCTTTGACTTGCTGCCACATTAGTTAAAATGGGTGCTTATTAATTAACACCCCAGAATGCATAGTTGATTAACATACTGATTAGCAGTGCAATCCTAAATATTTTAAATGGGTTTAAAAGGGAGCATTTAGGATTGCACTGTAAAATTCTTAAGTCTTGGACTACTAACTATCATAATTAATGAAGTGTAGATTGAAAAGTGATTCAAGTTCTTTTCTGCATTGCTCAAAAATTTGCTATGGGTTATCTGTTCCCATATGATTTTTAATGAGAATAAAACTATGCAGACCTTTACAGATTTGCTCTGTAAACACAATAAAACCCGTGTATTATGCTGCTTAATTTAATGATGTAATGATTGGTTAATAGTTTGGCAGTATGTTGTCACATTTTCCAAGATGTGTGAATATGTAGGTGTGTACTCCTAAATGTATTGAAAGAATTAAATCCCTTTTCAGTAGATATCGATTTTCAGGATTGTAGGAACACATCAATTGGCTCTAGTCGGGGGGGAGCACTCCGGTACGGCGCTCCGGAAGAGAACCTCTAGGGGGCGGGGCGGTCATGTGGTGAAGCCCCGCCCCCTTCTTCACCCCGCCCTCTGCTTCGATCCTCATTCCGTTGGAGAATGAGGACGAAGCAGGAGGGTAAGTAGCCGGGCCTTGCCTTCCCCGGCCTTGCCTTCCTCCCCCACCCCCCCATCCCCATCGATCCCTCTCCCGGCCGCATGCAGCGGCCGGGAGGGAAGCCCTGGGCCCTTCTTTTCTTCCCAGCGGGGCGCGAAGGCGCTCCGCTGGGGAGAAATCTCACCCCCCCCCCCCATCGATCCCTCTCCCGGCCGCGTGCAGCGGCCGGGAGGGAAGCCCTGGGCCCTTCTTTTCTTCCCAGCGGGGCGCGAAGGCGCTCCGCTGGGGAGAAATCTCCCCCCCCCCCCCCATCGATCCCTCTCCCGGCCGCGTGCAGCGGCCGGGAGGGAAGCCCTGGGCCCTTCTTTTCTTCCCAGCGGGGCGCGAAGGTCGGAACTGAAAACTCTAGATTTAAAGTAGTATCTTTTTAGTATGGCTCCTAAGCGCGGCAAAACTGGATGCTCACGGAAGACAGACGTTTCCCAGATGTTGATGTCTAGACATTACATTTAAATCCATGAGGCACCCGTGCCTCGCGCAGATCTAAAGAGCTGTTTGAACGCACCCTCTGACACCTAGTTTTCTATGTACAAGAATGTATATCTGAAAATGGTGTGATGATATTGTGTTAGCATTTCACCACACCTCCCACAATTGGCAGCCAGTGAAGCGGAGGGAGAGCAGGGAAATGCTGCTTATAAATAGAATATCTTAACATGCTATTTTTCCTCAGTTACACATTACAAGTTACACATTCATCTCCCTGTAACATGTAGTTTTGGCCTGTAGTGGTACAAGTTAGATATCAGTTTAACCCCTAACACCACCTATACATTTTTGTCTGTATTTGTACATATCAAATAATTTTTCAGAATCTGTTTTTATAACAGGTGTACAATATGTCTTCCATTTTTACCACTACTTTTTAAAAAGTCACTATCTTGTAATCCTGTATATGTACCTGAATAAATTCTACCACTAGTTGGAAAGAACAACAATGTATTTTAAAACAGAATATTTAAAGCAGACAGGAAGGTGTGAAACAGTGGCAGGTTTATGGCACTCTTCTACAGACATCACATATGTTCATTCCCTATGGTTGGTCAAGTGGGTAGACAGATGTGTAAAAGTACTTATAGAAGGGGTGCTTTGCTTATTTAAGATTATCACCTCAAATTGACTTGTAATTGTCACCAAAAAAAGAAGAGTGTATAAATATCCATATTAGCAAATGTAAGTCCTCTTTGCATTAGCCTTATTTATTTATTAAAACATTTATATCCCATCTTTCCTCTTGGTTCAAGGAAGTTTACAATAATAGTTAAAACATCCCCAACTAAAATAAAAGAACATAACATAAGAACATAAGAGATGCCAATGTTGGATCAGGCCAAAGGCCCATCCAGTCCAACACTCTGTATCACACAGTGGCCAGAAATACCAGTGCCATCAGAAGGTCCACTACTGGGGCCAGGACATTAGAAGCCCTCCCACTGTTGACCCCACCAAGCACCAAGAAGACAGAACATCACTTGCCCCAGAGCCCCTATCTATACCTTGTGACTAATAGCCACTGATGGACCTCTTCCCTGATGGATTAAAGTACCCTGGTCCTGCTCCTACATTTAAGAACATAAGAACATAAGAGACGCCAATGTTGGATCAGGCCAAAGGCCCATCCAGTCCAACACTCTGTGTCACACAGTGGCCAGAAATACCAGTGCCATCAGGAGGTCCAGCAGTGGGGCCAGGACATTAGAAGCCCTCCCACTGTTGACCCCCCCCCCAAGCACCAAGAAGACAGAGCATCACTTGCCCCAGAGCCCCTAGCTATACCTTGTGGCTAATAGCCACTGATGGACCTCTGCTCCATATGCTTATCTAATTCCCTTTTGAAGCCGTCCATGCTTGTAGCACCCACCACTTCCTGTGGCAGTGAATTCCATGTGTTAATCACTCTTTGGGTGAAGAAGTACTTCCTTTTATCCGTTCTAACCCGACCGCTCTGCAGTTTCATGGAGTGCCCACGAGTTCTTGTATTGTGAGAAAGGGAGAAAAGTACCTCTTTCTTTACCTGCTCTTTCCCATGCATAATCTTATAAACCTCGATCATGTCACCCCTCAGTCGTCTTTTCTCCAAGCTAAAGAGCCCTAAGCGCTTTAACCTTTCCTCATAGGGAAAGTGTTCCAACCCTTTTATCATTCGAGTTGCCCTTTTCTGCACTTTTTCCAAAGCTATAATATCCTTTTTAAGGTGTGGTGCCCAGAACTGCACACAGTATTCCAAATGAGGTCTCACCATTGATTTATATAGGGGCATTATTATATTGGCTGATCTGTTTTCAATACCCTTCCTAATAATCCCCAGCATAGCATTGGCCTTCTTTATTGCAGTCACACACTGTCTCGACATTTTCAGTGAGTTATCCACTACAACTCCAAGATCTCTCTCTTGCTCAGTCTCTGCCAGTTCAGACCCCATCAATGTGTATTTATATTTAGGATTTTTGGCTCCAATGTGCATCACCTTGCACTTGGCCACATTGAACCCCATTTGCCATGTTGACGCCCACTTGCCCATCTTTGACAGATCCCTTTGGAGTGCCTCACAATCCTCACTGGTTTTCACCACCTTGAACAACTTTGTATCATCCGCAAATTTAGCCACTTCACTGCTTACTCCCATCTCCAAATCATTTATGAACAAGTTAAAAAGCAGTGGACCAAGTACTGATCCCTGCGGTACCCCACTGCTTACCCTCCTCCACTGAGAGCACTGCCTGTTTATACTCACTCTCTGTTTCCTATTAATTAGCCATTTCTTGATCCTCAAAAGGACTTGTGCTTTTATCCCATGATTTTTGAGCTTGCTTAGGAGCCTTTGATGAGGAACTTTATCAAAAGCTTTCTGGAAGTCAAGGTAAATAATATCTATTGGATCCCCCTTGTCCACATGTTTGTTCACCCCCTCAAAGAACATTAACAGGTTAGTGAGACAAGATCTTCCCTTACAGAAACCGTGCTGAGTCTGCCTCAATAGGTTTTGTTCATCTATGTGCCTACTAATTCTTTCCTTAATAATGGTTTCCACCAATTTACCCGGTATCGACGTCAGACTGACTGGCCTGTAATTTCCCGGATCTCCTCTGGAACCCTTTTTAAAGATGGGAGTGACATTAGCTACCTTCCAGTCCTCAGGAATGGAGGCAGATTTTAAGGAAAGATTACATATTTTTGTAAGGAGATCCAGAAGTTCACATTTGAGTTCTTTCAGAACTCTCGGATGTATGCCATCTGGGCCTGGTAATTTATCAGTTTTTAAGTTGTCTATCAGTTTTAGGACCTCCTCTCTCATCACCTCAATCTGACTCAGGTCTTTCAACACCCCTCCTGAAATCAGCGGTTCTGGAGTGGGCAAGCACTTCTCATCTTCCACAGTGAAGACAGAGGCAAAAAATGCATTTAGCTTCTCAGCCATTTCCCTATCATCCTTCCGTACTCCTTTTACCCCTTGGCCATCCAAGGGCCCCACTGCCTCCCTGGCTGGTTTCCTGCTTCTAACATAACATAGCAAGTCCCAAATATCTCTTCCTTCCTCCTTTAAAAGATGCCTGCCATTTAAAACCCCGCCCCCAAGCTCTGGCAAACAGGCAGGCCTGGCAGCAGCACCTGAAGATCTCTAGGCAGGGGTCCTCCACAACTATTTAGGGAGCCACAGAGCTAGAACCATGATGGAAAAGGCCTGGGCTCTGGTCAGTGCTAGACAGGCCACTCTAAGTGATGGGATATCCAACAAGTATGTTGGGTTTTGCAAGTGTCATCCCTTCAGTCATGAAAGAGTTAAGCTGAAGTTTCTGTAAGCTAATGATAGAAAGTTAAGCATAGAGCCAATTAGGTGTAGCATAAAATCTTGCCACCAAAAGGGGGAGGTTTTATTCTTAATAAGGAGATAGTTCATGCTATTCTGCATCTACACAAGGGGTGGAGCTTTGGGGGGAAACTTTCATTCCTTTCTTCTTAGGGTCAGACACAAAGAAAGAGGGGGGGAACAAAAGAAACAAGATGGCGTAGTACTAGAAAGATGAGTTAGACTGTTGATGTTTTCTTTCCATGTAACCCTTTCCCTAATTTTGTAGCAAACTTTTTCGTAGAAGCTAAACACACACGTGTCTGTGATACATTATTCTGCTGCACTTCATTTACTCTGCTAAACAGCCAAAAAATGGCTGCCTGATGACCATAGCTGTCATATAGGGACGTATGGAAGCCTTAATATCAAACATTTTCAAAACAATATTAGGTAATTAAGTAGCCAACATTCCTATTTATTATTAGTGTTATTGGCCACTGAATTCAAGATACTGGTGGAAGGGTGGAGGTGTGACAATGACAGTCCAGAATGCAAGAAGTTGTAAATTAATAATTTGAGAGTCACTGTGGAGTTGTAGTGGACCATGACTGGGAGGACCAGGGTTGAATATCATTCAGGATTCAAAGCAATCAGCCACGAGTGATTATGGACCAGTCACTCCCTCTCAGCCAAGCCTAAGGTTGCCATGACAATAAAATGGAGAATCATGTACACCACCCTGAAAGGAAGGGCTGGATAAAAATGTGATAAGCCAGGTATTAATTTCTGCCTTGAATTTTAGAATGTGAGTTAGAGGTTTCACCAAAGGATGGAGATGAATGTTTCATAGCTTTCCCAATGAAAAATTGTCACACTGTATACACTGTGTATCTAGCATATTCTCTTATTTATTGTTGGCTTGTTTTCATTCCACATCCTTTTCAACGCAAGCTCCTGGTTGCTTTGTAAACCCACCACAGGGAACAGAGGAGATTGCAGTAACTTGCCAGCAAAAATTCTTGCATCCTGCAGGAGATCATTTCACTCTTATCAATGTATACAAGTCTTACAAGGAAGCTAGTACAAACGCCATAAGCCAATGTAAGTGTGTGTCAGATATTTTAATTTTACTTTAAGATTTGTGTTGAATAGCTTGTTAACAGTTATTTCAGCTGACATGACCTAAAGCTTGAAGTTTATAGAAGATAAAACAAGTCTCGTTCCAAAGTGATTTACAGTCTAACAAAAAAACAAGAAGCAAAAGGAATGAGAATGGAGATGATAAGAAGCAAATGGTAACAGTTAAACTGTAAATTAATAGACCAATCCTGAACAAAGCTACACCCTTCTGAGCTCACTGACTTTGATGTGTAATTCTGTTTAGGATTCCATTGTAAATACTGTCTAGTATGTATAAAATTTCAGAAGTAACAGAATGGTCAAGAAAGACTCATCTGTTGAACACTGGAACAAAGAACAAGGCTCAGTGGGAGAATATATGCCTTGAATCTGGAAAGTCCCACAGAAATTAATACCAAGCCGGATGGATGGATCAATTATTAGATTTGGCATAAGGCAAAAAAAAATCCTTGCAGGGGGGTATATGAGGGGAGCAATGGATCTATCAGATGCAGATACACAGAAGAGGAGCTCCATCTTCCAGTTACTTTTTCTAAAATGTTAAACAGTATAGTATACCGTACCTTAATCCTTCCCAAAATGAGCAAGAATGGTGGTGGAAGAGCTAAAGGTTTCCCAGCTGCAGCTGAAAACTTTAAAACATTACTCCTGACTGGAGAGAGGATCTAGGGAGCAAGTAAATCAAAAGAGATATGATGGCTGAGTCCTCACTGTTGGCATGAAACACTTAAATCCAAATACCACTTGCAAGCCAATTGGAGGAAACTAACAACATTCAAGAAAGCATCACTTCTCAATTCCATCTGTGAACAACTCAGAGAACAATCCCAGAATCCTACTTAAGTCGATTCAGTGGAGCTTACTTCCAGGCAAGTGTTCTTGGGATCATACTATTAATGAAACATTGGTTTTACAACTGGCAGTTAAATGATCATACAGTTAAAACTTTCCCTGTAGGAGGAAGGCATAGATCCTACAATAGGTTGAAAAAGAATTATGGATTAAAGAACAGGAACTGGAATATCAGAGGTGACATAATAACTTGTCTTTTTGCAGTTTTCTTAAGAATACTGGAAGGCTCAAATCTAGAAAAAGCTTAGTCGCTCTGTCATTTGATGAAGTTCCTGTAACTGAAAGAGCTCACAATGTTGCCCCCGAGACATGTTTAGAGACCTAAACCAACAGATGTAAACCAACAAATCTGAAGGGTGCCATGGCACCTGCCAATACCTTTCCTGGTGCCCACCGGGTGTTTTTTGAAAGTGGGCAGGACCAGGTGGGGCTTTTGCCCAGTAGGACCTATGATTGGCCACTGGAGATCTCATGGTGCCCCCACAGTACAAGAACCTTCACTGTGAGACTTAAGGTAGGCCATTTGTACGCAAGAGAATATTTTTAAATAATACATTCATCTTAAGACACATACTGTTAAACAGCCCCATTGGCTTAGTGCCAGGTATCCCTTCCAGGTCAGTCTAAACAATAGCAAACTAGGAATACAAGTTAACCCTATAATGACTGAATCAGACCTTGTAAACACATACATTTCCAACACTTACAACTTGTGCCTGTTCCTAGAGATGGCATGCACTCAAACAACTGCCATTCATTTTGATGGTGTTTGGCAAGAGAAGTCTGTTTCTAATCTACAGTTGCTATATGCCCAGAGATAATGTGAGGAAGCACACCGTGTGTTGGTTTTGGATATGATGCTGAGGCCAAGAGATTATCATGATATTTTCTGGGTAGCCTTGGACAAGGCGTTATCATTCATTCTGAACTACCCTTTGAGGAAGATAGGTAAGAACTGTAGAACACTTTGGCTATGAATTAACACATCCTTTAGTGTTCTTATGTCTGTCTAAATCAATATGTTGAAATGCACTTAATCCTGCGTGATGTTGTGGCTGACTTAATTTTTGCTTGAAACAGCTATTGCCAAGACCCTACATCTTGAAACTACTAGAGTGTTATGTATTAAGATGGCTGTGACCGCATGTGACTCCACCATAGGGTGCCTGCTAGGTTAGTCACTTCCCCATTGTATGTGTGTGGCCTTAGGTTAGGAATGGTATCAACTGTATGATGTAAACCGCTCAGAGCCCTTAGGGGGTGAGCGGTATATAAATCGAAGGAATAAATAAATAAATAAAACACGAAGGCAGACGCCTTGAGGTAGTCTTCCCTGCCACCTGAGTGTGAGGGTAATTACCGGCTGTGCCCCCAGGCTAGGCGCACTACCTGACCCTCATGCCAAGATCTCTTAAGGGGATCCCTACTCTCAGGCAAATGGGCACTCAAGCCACCTTTCCTGGTAAAGGATCTGCCCCCATGCTGATACCACCAAGTTGTGACAAGACAAAAGATCAAGTGAAACAAAACCACATGCAAACCCCAACCAACTACAGCTAACTCAAGAGCCAGGAGGGTGGGCCAAGCTGTCCGGTGCTGGAAAGATGGTAAGCGGGGCGGGGCAGTGCCCTAAATAGCAGCCGTCACACCCTGCCCCCTGGACACCCCAGACCTGCTGATAGGGCTGGCATTGGATCAGGCAGGCCCCAGCATCCCATGCTTGCTGCCAGACAGCCCTTTCTGCCTCGCTGGCCCGCCATGCCCTCCCTGCAGCACTGCAAACAGAACCCAGGGTGAGTCAGGGCCCCGGCATACACAGAAACGAGCTGAGATGCTGTTAAATGTATTCTAAGAGTCAAATGCATTGCAGTAGTCTTGTAAAAAGTTAAAGTCTGGATGGGATACACCCTGTAGACTGTGTAAGACTGAAACACTGCATAAAGAAAGAGTATAAAAATTTAGAGAGGAACAAAAAGAAAACAACCTAGAAATCAAAGTTTCTTTAAAAAAAATCTTTAGTTTTGTATTAAGTACCTTCAATATGCTTGCAAATAAGGTTAAGCTTATGAAGCTGTTTTTGTGTTATTTTATATTGCCCAAAAGAAAAAAGGAGGGCTCTTGTCTCACACATTACTGGGAAGCTGCTAACTTGAAAAACGGAAGATAGTAGCTGATTGTATTCTATATTAGAATTTCAATGTTAGAAACTACTGTATTTTTATTAGTATTAGTTTTAATTTAATTTTATATACTTCTATATTTGCATACCTTAATTTTTATATGGTCATTTTTATTTTATTTTTTCCTTACTGGTTTGTATTCTGGTCATGGACTGTAAATAAAGTATTGATTGATTGCCTTGAAAACCATTTTATTTAGAGTGTCTAGCTGGCCTAATGTAGGTGGACTTTGAAAAGGGAATCCATGAATAAGGTGTCATTTGAAGAAACAGTTTGGACTCAGTATCACAGATACCAGTGTTTATCGCTTGTACATTAATGCTGAGCGACAAGAGTAAGGAAAAGTTGGAAGTGGTTTTGACACTTGGTGTTTTATAAATTTTATAAATTTCTCCATTCAAACTCCGCCCAGGAGGGTGCCCAAACTAGTTGTTTAAAACTTGGGATGAATATAAATAAACTAGATTTACTAGATATGCAAAATAGAGCTTACTGACCAAGAGAGAACTGTTACAAAAAAAAAGAGGGGGTAACCAAATTGATACTAACGTTTACAAGTACACTATCTGCTCCAAACCTAGATTTACTAGATATGCAAAATGGAGTTTACTGACCAAGAGAGAACTGTTACCAAAAAAAAAGAGGGGGTAAACCAAACGTTTACAAGTACACTATCTGCTCCAAATTAAACATTAACTGTACAGTGATAAAGTCTCTTTTAAACAGTCAATGGAATTAAGGGTTACTTATTTTAAAGGTCATCAATGCTATTTAAAATGTTCAGTTGCGGAATCAATTCTGTGAAACTAAGGGGGAAAAGTTTAGGAGAAAAGATTGATACAGATGTTTAAGAAACATTATACAACTTTCTCCCTTACTCTCTAGGTGTATTAACTGAAAAAGCAGGTATAAAATGATATGCAGATACTATGTCACTCTGGACACGCTGAAATGATATATCAAACAAAGATAAGTACTGTGTTTTACAAGCAAGTGCCAAGGCCTAGCTTTTTTGAGTTAAGATTGTAGACTATATCAAGCTATCAGCAATTGCAGACTTCCAATATATCTAAATAAAGCCCTGCTGAAGTTCATAAACTTTGCAACAGGCAAGCAAAAACGCCACTACATTCTGAAATGGTTTGAGAACATCTGGGACATGCTCCTTATTGATGAAAGTGCCTCACAAACCAAAAACATGCTAGGAAGAATTTAACCAAACTGCTGTTTAGACTAGTGGTTTCTCTACTTATCTTTTATTGAAAACAAATTGAACAAAATTCTTTTAAACTCATTTATGCTCATCTAGTGAGGATCTAATTCTTATCCATCCTAATTAATGACTCTGAATTTAGATTTGATTGGAATGTTCAGCTCTTGTGCAGTAATTTCTCTTCCATCCCACACAACTATCTTGTCTGTCTAATAAGGATGCAATCTGCAGTTCTGTTAAATCTCCTCAGGTTATTTTAAGTTTTATATTTTGATTACTTTTTATTTGTTGGTTCCTTTTGTATCTCTGTATGTTTGAAAAAGGAATAAACAGGTTTCCCTGATACATTTGGACCTTACATTTAAAAAAGGTACAAACAGAGTTGGCATAAAAGATGAAATCAGAAAGGCTAAAGTATTGAGAGTCTTGAGCTGCTGGCTATGTATGTTTACCTGGGACTAAGCCTCTTTTAATGTAAGGTTTTCGTCTGCAGAGAGATGGGCAAGACTGCATTGTTACAAAGTATAAAAAACTGAAAATATTGTAAGAAGGAAAAGTGAGAGCCAATAAACAGAACAAGAGAGGAATAATATTATCATAAAGTAGTGTGCAAGACAAATAATACAAGCAACATAATTAAAATTTTAAGATCAGAAATGTGAAAAACAGAAAGCAAAATATTTAGTAAAAATCTAAATCAGGTCCAAGTGGAAAAAGAGATGCTCACTGCATTCATTTAGTTCTCTATTCTGTTAGCAAACATTCTGCTAGCTGAGTCTCTGTTTATATATTTAAAGCAAGAATTACTTCCACAAAAGAGCATATTGCCAGGTGACTGGCTTAACATCCATAATTACAAATTGGATTCCCCAGTAAAATATAATTTTACCATTTTCCCCTATTAGACTACGATATTGAAAAGTGGTGTCAAGATTATTTTCTGAACTGCTCGGCACTAAGGATAGCGGAAGCTATCAGAACTGAATTGGTTGACATTATGAGACGAATCGAATTGCCAATTTCAGCTCCTGCTTTTGGATTAAACGAAAATGTGCTGGGGATAAAGAAAGCTCTTTTATCTGGTTACTTTATGCAAGTAAGGAAAGATATTGAATAGCTTTGTCTATATGAATTAACATTACAGAAGGCTATCATTTAATCCAAATACTTTTTCTCCCACTGAAAATTTAAATGCATTCTTCCTTTGATCCTTATGGCTTCCCCCCCTTGTTTTAATTCTTTAGACTACCCATCTCCTTCTACCTTAATTAATGTTGTATATTTACTGATAGTGAAATACACTGTTTTAACAGTATCAAGAAGACCATTCGGTTATAACCTTCCATTATTTCATGGCTAACTGAACACAGGCTTAATCACATTGCACTAGACAAGGGCATATGTCCAGGTAAACATGTGACTTAAACACAGATATTTTCATATTCTAGATTGCTCGTGATGTGGATGGCTCCGGAAACTACCTGATGCTGGCACACAAGCAAGTAGCTCAGCTCCACCCTTTGTCAATCTATTACAACAGCGGCAGGATCCCAGAGTGGGTTGTATTCCATGAATTTAGTATTGCTGAAAACAATTCTATAAAAATCATCTCCGCAATATCACCTGACCTGTGAGTAAAAGTGAACAGGGATTTATTTTTCTATTGTAGAACTGTAGTTTAAAAACAAAATTTAACATGAACATCCCCTTTTTAAATCTGTTGAAATACATGTGAGTTGCAGGAGAACCCCCTGTGTAAAAACTGTTGAAATACATGTGAGTTGCAGGAGACTGTTGAAAACAGAAACTGTTGTACATCTGTTATTGATTTTAATGATGGTATCATAGAATTATAGTACTGAAAAGTGAGGGCCTGTGATACTCGTGGGGGGATTCCGTTTCCCCCACTTTCTCACTTGGCCCAGTGCAGCCCCCAGGCTCCCCTGCAGCCGCTGGGCCCACAGTGCTCCCCACCTCAGTGGGTCATCCAGAGCTTCTCCAGGCGGGCTCGCTAAGGCTTCTTTCCTCCCTCCCCACTCTCAGCGGCTCATCTGGAGCTACTTCAGGCAGGTCCCCCAAGGCTTGCTCCCCTCCCTGTGGCATTGTCTGGGAGGCGCTCAAGTGTGGGCCCATGATACTCGCAGGGGGATTCCCTCCACCCCTTTGTGCTGGGCCCAGCGCAACTCCAGGGCTTTGCCAGGCTGTGCAGTCACTGCTATTGGGCCCAACAGGCTTCCTAGGCTGCTCAGCCACCACTGGGCCCAGTGCGATGCACAGGGCATACTGCTGCTGGCAGCATGCCCTGTGAGTCTCCTGGGCTGTGTGGCCACCGCTGGGCCCAATGGGGCTTCCCTGCCTGCAAACACTGGGGGTAAGTGCATTTTCTGCACTTGCGCAGATAACCCTACTTTAATTTTGGGGGAATTCCCCCATAGTTTTACAAACATTTAATTTGTTGATGTTGTTCAGTCGCACAGTTGAGTCCGACTCTTCGCGACCCCATGGACCAGATCACGCCAGGCCTTTCGGTCTTCCGCCGTCCTCTGAAGTTTGCTCAACTTCATGTTCATTGCATCTATGACACTGTCTAACCATCTCATCCTTTGCCATCCCCATCTTCTTTAACCTTCAGTCTTTCCCAGCATCAGGGTCTTCTCCAGTGAGTGCTCCCTTCTCATTTGGTGGCCAAAGTATTTGAGCTTCAGTTTCATCATCTGGCCTTCCAGGGAACAGTCAGGGTTGATTTCTTTTAGGATTGACTGATTTGATCTTCTTGCAGTCCAAGGGACTCTCAAGAGTCTTCTCCAGCACCATAGTTCAAAAGAATCTATTCTTCGGCACTCGGCCTTCCTTATAGTCCAACTCTCGCAGCCATACATGACTACTGAAAGACTATTGAAAGAGGTAGTCAATCTTTAAAGGTACAATTGTGGTCTTAGGGTACTGTCTCAGTGATGATCTGGTTCTTATAGATCCACATGGGTCAATGCAGGGGTAATTCATGAGGACAACCAGATGGATTTCACCTAGAGAACTGGTGTTGAGTAGTGATGGGCATGAACTGGGAAAATGTGGTATGGTTCATGGTATGCCAGCTTCATGAACCATGAAACATCACAAATAAACCAGTTTCATTTGTGAGGTTTGTGTTCTCCCCAGTAGGGACCCCAGTAGCTTATTTTTGTTATATTTATTATTAATTTACTTAATTCATTTATACCCTACTTTTCTCCTCAATGGGGGCCCAAAGTAGCTTACATCATTTTCCTTCCCCCATTTTATTCTCACAGAAATCCTGTGAGATAGGTTAGGCTGAGAGAGTGTAACAGACCCAAGGTCACCCAGCAAGCTTCTATGACCTGAGTGGGGATTTGAACCTGTGTATTCCAGATTTTAAATTCTCCTGTGGCCTGCCCAGTAATCTATTCAGAACTATCAGATCTGCTGTGCTCTTCTAATCTTTCTGTTGTAACATCTAGACTAGAAATGCTGCACAAAAGTTGATCCTACTTAAACTGTTACACAGACAAATCTATCCTTTGACTGCGGTGCCAGAAATAAAGAGGCAATACTAGTCAGCTATTTCATAGCTTCTACATAGCTGGGTACCAAATGTTCGATTTGTTGCTACTGACATTGATACCGAGAAAGCAGATCTGCAGTTGTCTTAGGCCAGAGGCTCAGAGCTAGATTTTATTTAAAGGAGGCTTCTGGCTTTTACAGCAAAGAACAGTCCCTTGTCTCTTCTGTCTCTCTGTGCACATGGATAACCCTGCTTTTCTTTCAAATGGGGACCCCTCCAGAAGGCTTATGTCAGGGGGTGTGGCCTTCTGACACACTCCCGGTAATGTCAGTGGGTGTGGCATATGCTAATGAGTTATGCTAATGAGCTCCTGCAGATCTTTTTCTACAAAAAGACCCCTGCCTACAATGGTGAGCCTTTATAAAATCGGCAGAATACCTTCCCCAATTTGACAATTTCAAAATGCTGACTGGCCATACTAAGCAGCTGTTTTCTGTTAACTTTAACAGAAAACATCTCAGAGAAGATAGATATCCATCAATTACTGTGACAGGCTGATAGTATAGGATTTCGGGTGGAAATTGTTTTCTAAATTTCATCAGGCAACTTTCACTGAGAATTACAGAAATACAAGTTCAGAAATATTTTCTTGGAAGTATACAGGCAGGTAACCTATCAACATTCTAAAGATGCCAAAGGACAGGGCAAGTAGATTTGGTGGAAATGAAGGGCTAGTGCTACCAGTTTGGGGGGAAAAAACTATTTTATTTTTGGGAGGTACCATGTTCATATACATGCAGGGTTTCCCCAGTGTATTTATTCACTTCAGCACATACAGAGAAAGGGAAAGCCATAAGTCTGATAGTTGCCTCTCAGTCTACTCCTCCCCCTGCACACCCCAGCATAATGAAAAGAAACAGCTCCTGCAATTAATTATTTTAACTTAGGGTTTTTGGGGGTGAGAGGTGCTAGCACTGGAATATAGCTAGGTTTCTAATAAAAGCCCTTGTAGAAGAGACCCAGTAGAGATCACTGTTGCATTATTTCCATGTATGAAATGAAAGAGACCCTTCCTATACAGATGGTTTGAGGCTGCAGCCCAGCATGGCTGAACTTCAGAAGTGGTTTCTATGAAATAAATAATTTCTGGTTAACGCATTTTGCTTGGTGAGCCATGGCAGGAGGGATTAAAATTTAATTAGAGATTAAAATAGGAATGTTCAGCCTTCAGCTGCTCCAGTCCTATTTTTCTAGCTTGATGTTGTGCCTGCCCAAGTATGGAGTGAGTTCAAAATGATACAGTGTTATCCCCTTTTAATAACACTTACTGACAGTACTGGTCTTAAACTGAAGAATATATTTTGGCAGAAAAACTAAACAGATCCTAAAAACAAAGTAGAACAAAATCCATGCCATTCTTGAAACTGGAGTACAGTATTAGCAAGTAATGTTGAAGAACAAGTAATTCAACGGATCTACTATAGAATAAAAGACCTGCATGCTTGGCATTTTATCAGTGCACCTTGGTTTGTACCACCCTGTGGCAAACAAATGCTTCCAATTAAGCAGACAAGGAAGCATTTGCCACTTCAGGCTTTTGAACTGTAACAATTAGGGCTGCCAAGTGGGAGCGGGGAAACCCCCGCTTTAGAGGCCCGATTTCCACCGCTGCGGAATCGGGCCCCGGGGGGAACTCCGCCTCCTGAAGCGCAGCCACATCGCTCACATTGGGAGCGTGGCCCAGATCGTTTTTTCCCTCCGACGATCTGGGCCACGCCCTCAACGTGAGTGACGTAGCACATCACTTCCTGTGACGTGCTGGCGGCGCGTGTGCGCATTGCGTGCACGCACACACCCTGTTGAGGAGCTCCCGGAGCCCGGCGAGGCTCCCCCGCCGCCAAAGTAAGAAGACTTGGTAACCCTAGTAACAATTTGTATGTGGACTAGTAAGTACTATGGACTTTTAAAACAAATGCAGTAGACATAACATTAAGATATCCTGCTTAAACTAGATTCATTAAAATAGATAAAAGTTTGGCCCTTCTTGGGCTATGAATTTCAACAGGGTATGTGTCAAAGTTACAAATGGAACATTCTACATTTAACATACAATTTGGAACAACTGGAAGCCAATTCCTACCATCCTAAAGCCAGATGGAGTATATTAATTTGTAGAGATGCATAGGAATATAAACTTATATCCATACTTTTATATGAATATTTCCTTTGGAACTAATCCTAGATTCCAACTGTGCAGTTCTATATTTAATGCATTAAAATATCTGCCTATAAGCATTCTTTGCATGAGCTACAAAATAGTAATATAAAAATACAAGGAAATGTTCATCTTAAAAACATATGTCCTCCTTTGTTTATTCTGTTTTGTATCAGATTTATGAAGCTGGTGCCTCAATACTATTTTAGCAACCTGCCTCCTAGTGAAAGCAAGGCTATTCTGCAAGAAGCAATCAATCATATATCACCCATTTCAGGAGTAGATAAGGGACAAAAAGCCATCATCGAAGACAGAGGATTTGAAAAATACCCTGAAACACCAGCTGAACAACGATGCATTATTCAGTAAGCCTCCTAGATAAAACTAAGCTGAAGTATACATAACAACTGTGTACTATATACACCCCTGTTATCAGTCTTCATAAATGTACAGGTATTTTACAGTTGAACAAAGTGGTAATAACAGTTTATCATCATGTTTCACAATGTGAAACAACCTATCTGTAACTGGTGAAAAGGTATTCATCTATTTTTAACGATGACTTTATTGCACTTGTAATCAGATATTTTAAATGCCATCTCATAATGGTACATAAGAATGTTGTAGGTAACTAACTGCATGGCTGACAGTTTTGACTAGAATACGAAGGAGATCCTGAAATAACATAGAATTGATATCATAGGAAAAAACCTAGAAAATATTTAAGTCAAAGAACTCTTGCGGGGTGACATCACAAAGCCATTGTTAGAAGACAGTGGTTCAGACAGAAAGATATTCTTTGAGTTTATCCATGATGCTGTTTATCCTGTCAGCAGGGATTATCATCACAGTTCTCAAAGGTTTCATGGGTGTGTCTTCAAAAGACCATCTGCCTCCCAAACACATGTCACTCTCCTCTTGTACAGAGTAGCTAAACTTCAGAAGTGAATTCTAAATAATAAGAAAAGCAAAACTTGGTTAAACACATTCCATGCGGCATACGACAGTATACAGTTTGTTTCATTCACAGAGTGACACCAAGTAAAGGGAAGGGCTGTGGCTCAGTGGAAAAGCCTCTGCTTTGCATGCAGAAGGTCCCAGGCTCAGTCCCTGGCATTTTCACTTAAACAGGTGATGTGATGTGAAAGAAGGTGATGTGAAAGACCTCTGTCTGAGACCCTGGAAAGCTGCTGCCAGCCTGAGTGGGCAATAGTGACCTTGATGGACCAAGGGTCTGATTCAGTATAAGGCAGCTTCATGCGTAAAGCCATTTTAATGACGTTCAATTGTACTTTAAGGCTTACCAGCTTGTCGTAGAACTCTGTATGCCATGCTTCATATCCTGTACATGAATCTAGCTGTTCAACTGCAGACCAACACAGCTACCCCCTAAACCCTCGGAATGCTTGTGTGCATTATGTAAGGACAAATGTTGCAGAAGACCCCTTGCTGGCCCTGGAAGTGTATTATGAATCCATAGGCTGAAGTAAATAGCCAAATTACATGTGGCCTTAGTCAATATGCTTACTCTTTATGTTTTAAGATAATTTCACAGTCTGTTCCAGTAATTCTATGTGCAGAACTGATTTATGCAAATAAATTATATATGTAAATGAAGGTTTTTTTCCATAATGTTCCAAACTAGACATTTATAGACAGCTTTTTGACAGTGGTTGGTATGAGGGCATGAGAAGGCCGAGGCCATAAGGAAAACTGATAACTAATCCGGTGCATAGAAATGCCACACCTTGAATACTACAGCTTTCAGATGAAATAGTCTCTCAGCACTCTCCACAACCAGGGGGACTACTAATGCCTTAAACCTATGCCACTGCACTGCTTTTCCAAAGCAATGCTCAAGCATCCCTCGCAATACCAACCAGCTGGTTCTGGCCATTTGAGAAAGACAGAAGATGGCCAATATGTATTGGAGACAGTGTGGGAATAAAACAGAGTGGGAGATTTGACTTCCACAATTTGTATTACTCATTTAGCATGATCTCTATCCTGAACAGTTCCTGAAGTGGAGAACTGCCAGATGTTGGCTTAGTTCCTGGGGTACATCTCCACTAACAGAAGGCATTCTGTCAGCAGTGCAGTACTTCATCACCCCCCACCCCTTTGCAGCACAAAAAGATTCCCAAAATGCTGCTCTTCAGAGACAGGGGACAGCATGAGTAGTTAGTTGGAGATCTGCAGTGGAGTTAGCAGAAACGTACTGCAGAATCCAAGCTATTGGTTGGGACAGGATTCTCCTATCCCGAAGTCCATCACTGTGGTGATTTCCTGTACTAATAATGAGTCTGGATCCCCTTCAACAATGGCAACTTCACAATTATTGGTTTTTTAAACAAAATCATAATCCTCTACATGCCTTATTGAAAATCAAAGTCTTATCTAGCAGCTTAACAAGGAAAAAAGACAAAAAAGTCTTACTTCGTAAAAGAATTCTTCTTCAGCATTTGAAAACATAAGTTCTTCTTTCTTTTGTGCACTGCTTCCCTTTTTTCTAGCATTACTCTTTGCATCAATAAATGTCTTGCTAATAAGAAGATAGAAGTAGCATTTTCCACAGGGTTTGTTTGTCCTCTGTGCTTCTGTCAGTTCTTTCCTAGAAAAAAAAAACAGGTTTACATTCAGACTTCTTCATGACCAACTCAGATATATATGTAACTGCAATAAGCCTTAAGAACGAAGCTTTCCACTGTGCCAACAGAGCCCATAGATGTACACACAAGGACAACGCTTCCCAATCTCCTTAAGAGATCATAAGAGAAGCATCTGATTCTCCCTTCCTCCCAGTCACACACACACACACACCAGCTCTCCTCCTTTCTAGTCAACTGAAACAAAGCTGATTTGGAGAAAACAAATCAACCGAAATACATGAGAATCTTGCTTTGCTTATTTCACCAAACTGTAGGTGTTGTACATGCTTCCTATAACTTCCTATTTATGTTCCTAATTTTAGGCTACACAATCAATTTGTAAATACCTATACTGCTCCTACCTGTAAAAGAAACAAGCTCAATGAACACAAACTATGTATTCTAGGCCTCAAAGTAGTTGGCACCTTACCATTAAACGCAACAGGCAAGAGTACTGGAACTCACGATCAGAAGACAGATGCCGTAGTGGCAAGGGATCAGTGTAATCTGAAGGAAACCTAAGAGGGCTTCTGGGGTTTAAGATGGCCATTTTCTGTCCTTCTTCAATCCCACGCATCGACAAACCTGTACCTGATAACCATGAATGGATGCCATGCCATATGGAACTATTTAACGTGTCTCTGGGCCTCAGCAAGAGTGTGACTAAAGAACCTCAAGAGATCTCCTTCCCTTTCCCCCTTACCAGAAGCACTCATTCCCTCCTCAAGCATGCCAAAGATATCAGTGGTTCATTTGCTTAGTAAGATTCAATGCCAGAACTTATAAAGACATTCTAAAGTTTAATTTCAAAAAAGTGCAGTCACTTAGATGTTTAGTATCCTTCTTTCAGGTGCTTATACCTTGGTTTACTGCTACTGAACTGAGAAATGAATGATTCTTAGTGGCTGATTTAGAAAAATGCAGATCAAACCCAAGAAATCCCTAAAAGAGACTCCAAAAGAAACTACACTTTCTTACATGGAATCTTTTTGCATTGTCTGGCTCATTCCTTTTCTTTGTTCCTTTCCCATGAATTCTGCTGTTCCTTGAACCCATCAACTTCTTATGTCTTGTCTGTTGCTTGGATCCAGCATTTGATCTAATCCTCTTCCTACCAGCATGCAGATATGAATATGCAACACAGTCTCGGAATCAGCCATTTGCCTGGTTATGTGTGGTGAATTAAATTAGACTGTTCCTCATTATTGTTGAGATAAAGCTGCCCATACAACAGCGATACTACTTAATTCTATTTACTTGAGATTATGTGCCCCCCACCCGGGTGGATACAGATATGCCCCCATCCCACTTCCACCCTTTAATATGAGCTGATCATTCCACTTCAATGAAGTCTAAAGCCAATGTGCACATAATTCCCTGGTGGACGTCACCCTTTAGAATGATCTATGGCATCAAAACATCTCACAAAAAATGTGCCATGGTTTACTGTAAAACAAGTTATTTCTTCACTGCTGCAATCAGTCAAAAGCCCAGAACAATCTGTAGATTTACCTTGGACCTTTTGTTCAAGGCTTTGCCAAAGCTCTTATGTGCATTTCATAGATCAGCTTAATATCTTTTAAGTAAGTATCAGGCCTTCATTTACACCACGGGAATTTGCAATCGGATTTTTGTACTAGAAACGACATTCGCTGAAAATATGAAAGTGTGTGTGCGTGTGTGTATGTTTAATATACACAGTCATTTTAAGTGAGTTTTCATGCAGCCTTGCTCTAAAAGCTATCCACAGAGCACATTTGTCTGCCAAATGACAGCTGAATTGTAAGTTGGTTTTCCATCCCTCACAACAAGATTTCAAATACAAGTAAAATAACTGTTCACAATATGTGAAATATTAAGTACCTCTTTTAAAGATCTTACTTGAGAACAAACAAAATGTTGGCTTTCACTTCCCAGGCTTCCACTTTCAAGTATGTGATATTTTTTTCTGTCTCATTCAACACATTTCCATTTAAATGGAAATGAGGATCTGAGGTCATCTGAGGATAAAAAATTACTGTTCAAAAATGATTTTGGAAAAGCTCTTACTGCAGTTGCTGGTGCATGGGCAGAGCGATCTGCGGAGGTACATTAATGAATCTTTCACTAAGCAGGAAGCCTATAGGCTTGGTGGTGTCACTTAGGAGCTCATCCAGCTGTTCAACCATACTCTGCTCACAGTTCTTCTCACACTGGCTTAAAATCAGCTCTTTAATTTGTTCAGCACACTGGGTACCCTAGGAATCAAAAGGACAGATTTTCTTTGCATTAGCAAACAATTATTTATATAAGGCAACTTAAAAAGAGTTTCTGGGTATTGTTTCACAGGACTAGAGAAAGTTTCTTGCTGTGACTTTTAATACACTGTAAGGAATTCTTTCAAATGATACAAATGAAGCCTTAGATTAAGAGCCGAGTATGTATGTGCGTGGAGAGGGGTTTCAAACAGGATGATTGAAATGGCAAAGTTATAACTAAGCAATTGCATTTCAGTATGGCTTAAAGACACCAAAGAAGCCACACAACTAAGACATGCCATCAAAAGCAATATGAAACAATATTTTAAGGCACCTAGCCTGACAAATAAAAGGAAAAGCTTTAAAATAGTTTTTTTAAAAATCACATTGCTGCTAGTGATCACCGCAAACTCAAACAGACGATGATCCAAGTAATGAGAAGCAAGTGTTTTTGCTTCTACATATGGCAATTGCTACTTTGAAGTTACAGGAGTTAACACTATGGGGATGACCTTCCATTCACCACAGTAATTTCTCTAGCTCTTAACTACCACGGAACCTGGTAACAGAAGATTCACACCACATCTCCCTTATAAATAAAAGCCGAATGGTGGTGGCACTTCTCTAGAACATTCCACACGCTCCAAAATCAGTTCGCTCTGATCTGTCATTCAGAGTGTCTCCCTATCCACTGGCTGCTTTGCCTGAGTCCTGCCTCCAACATTCTAAACATTTTGCTAATCCTCTCCCCCCCATAGCCAGTCAGAACACAGAGGTTATTTGCATATGCAGCCTCATTGGCCTCTGCCTCGGAACACAGAGGTCATTTGCATATGCGACTTGATTGGCTTTTGCCTCTAACATTCTAAACAGTTTTGCTGTTCTGAGGTAAAATGTGTCCAATCTCCAGGTGAGGGCTGGAGATCACTCAGAATTACAACTGCTTTCCAGATGGCAGAGATCAGTATCCTTATATGCTGCTGAGGTGGCCCCCGTATGACAGCCAATGTGACGTAGCAGTCAGGGTTTCAGAGCACGGGAGAGGCTGCAGGTGTGTGGGGGGTGGAAAGCTGAAGAGTGAGGGAGAAATAAAGGTAGGTTGATGATTGGCTGGGAAGGAGATATGGTTGCCAACTCCAGGTGGGAAATTCCTGGAGATGTGAGGGATGGAGCCTGGAGAGGGTGAGGTTTCAGGAGGCGTGGGACCTCGGACAGGTACAAAGCCATAGACTCCACCCTCCAAACCAACTATTCCCTTCTGGGGAACCATCGTTGCCAATCTCCAGGTGAGGGCTGAAGATCACTCAAAATTACAACTGTTCTTTAGGTAGCAGAAGATCGGTTCCTCTGGAGAAAATGGTGTACTCAATGTCATTATACCCTGCTGAGGTCGCCACAGCAAATTGACACGGAGTGTCCAAGGCCGGGGCACCCGTCCAGAGCCTCTTTCTAGAGGTCGTTGTATTTATTTCCACAACGGGCCCTTTTCCTAGTAGTAATATAATTGGTGAAATTCTAAAATGGTGCCATAATGTCTTATTGTCAAGCCAAAATGATAGTCAACCATGCTTTATTTGTAGCAAAATAGAGACCATGCTTACTTTTTGTCAATTTTGCATTTCTATTCTATTCTTTTTTGATCAATATATTGAGTAGTTTAGAGCTACGGTGGCTCAAGTGGTTAAGACGCTGAACTGCAGGCTGTGGAAGGTCAGCAGTTCAGCAGTTCAAGACCCGGGTGCCGCATGATGGAGTGAGCTCCCATTTCTAGTTCCAGCTCTTGCCAACCTAGCAGTTCGAAAACAAGAAATTGCAAGTAGATAAATAGGTACCACTTTGGTGGGAAGGTAACAGCGTTCTGTGCGCCTTGGTGTTTAGTCATGCCGGTCACATGACCACGGAAACGTCTTCGGACAGCGCTGGCTCTTCGGCTTTGAAATGGAGATGAGCACCACAACCCTAGAGTCGGATACGACTGGCTTTCGAGCAAGGGAACCTTTACCTTTATTGAGTAGTTTGCATGGACTCTTAAAGTTCTCCTCTTTACCCAAGGCTGATATTTGTCATATTTATTTTAATGATTTCAGTAACAAGAATGCACGTGTGAAGTCATGCAATAAATCATTTATCAATGTACTGCAAAAATAAATTGCTGGCTTTAAGAGGAGACAGGATAGATATCAATGAGGTGTCCAATTATACTGAGCTGCATTTTCAGTAAGACAAAAAGATTATTATTATCCTTATACATTATTTCTACTGACCTTCCTTTCAGTTAAGTTTAAGAGGCTTATAAAGCCAAAAACCTCATCAGCATCATCTTCATCGTCACTTTCTTCAAAATCTTCGGCTTGCTATTAAACAAAAAGAATAAGTATGTTTTCTTGAGCAAAGTTATCAAGGCTTTCTGCCTGAATAAAACATCTGCCATTACTGTGACCTTCTAGCATGGGGGGTGGGTGGGTTACTTCTAAGCAAGCATCCACAAGATTAGGATGTATGTTCCTCTTGCAGCATGTTTGTATGAATCCCATACAAGTACACCTGCTTAAGAAAACACCAGATCTTCTTCGTGGTCTCTGTGCTTCACACCAATGGGATCTAGTGCGCCTGCGCTGGATCCAGCGCAGGCGCACTAGATCCCATTGGTGTGAATGCACAGATGACCACTCGAAGATCACCAGTTACTGGTAAGCAACCTGTTTTTATACAGATGGAAAGTCAGCCAACCTGGGAAAGCATATTTTTAAATATTGAGATGTCCTAGCTCTAGGAAAGGAAAGTTTTCAGAATGCTTCAGGTGAATATAAAAGCAGCAATTTGTGCCAAGATTGCTTTTATATTTTACAGTTCAGTCTACTATTAAACTATAGCTATATGAAACACACACATTTCAACAGTGTACACTTAATAAAGTATCAGTTTATCAGGTACAGTTTAATTTATCAGGTAATTTATCATTACTGGTCAAAATTATGAAGTCATCTGTTTCATGTTTCCATCAGCTAGATGGATGCCCATCAGAAAGTATAAGCCTACACCTACAGTGCTGTCCAAAGAAGAGTTGCACACTTCTAAGCACACTGACCTCAGCGGATTTTGAGGGGGGTAACTCTGCTTAAGATTACAGTGTAATTGTTTTTGGCTATCAGAGATCAGAAATTAGCAATTATGGCAGAAACTTTTATATCTGGACACTGACATTCCAACACCTCTACGACTATTCTCTTTTAGCCCCAGCATATCAGGAGAGCAGTGGGTGTTTGGCCTTGAAAATCAGAACCAAAGACTGTTGGGAGCATATACACATTGCATTGCAGTTACTTCAGGCGCCCACGGATATGTGTGTGTATGCAAAATTACATGATGCCCAATATTTGAGGGCAACACTGTCTCAGGTGCCTACTTGAGGCTGGTGCTGAAGTCTCATTCATGAATCCCATTGGGATGGTTCTTTACGTCTTCTAAATGTACATTTTTAAGCATGTGAAATGAAAGAGTGCTTATTCAATAGAAATCTGTGTCACTGTGTAGCTCCTGTAACTAAAAAGTAGCCGCTTGTCTATATTCAAGCCCGCCAACTTTACCCACAGGCGAGACCTTTCGATAGAATCAAATGCTGCGACCAGATCGACAAACAAAAAGAACCTTATGGAATAGTCACTTTCATTCCTAAGAACAAACAAAAAGCAACATTTGCAGGATGTTGCTGAGAGGAAAATGTACTCTTGCACTGTCTTACTTTTCTAAAATTTTGGGTGAGAAAAGCAGCTCTAACAGGTAAACAGAACAAACAGGCATTTTGCTCTGTGGAGGGCAGTATTCTCAGCCCCTAACTTTTAACAACAATTATCAGGACCCCAATGCTGAATCTTGGCAACTGCTGCCACAATAAGAGCTATGTCAATCAATTGCTCTTCAGAAACAATTGCCTGTACACAGCCTTTATTACTAGAGCATGTTCATTTCAGGTAGGTCACAGAGGACTAGGAAACCGGACAATATACCTTGTTTACTCACCATGGATGTATGCAACAAACATACCCAATCTAACATAAACACACAATATACTAAATTAAGAGACTAAGAAGGCACCTTACCTTGATAACACTCCCAACGTGATTTTGTTGTATCAATATATCAGTTAGCTCAGCTGTGTTAACAGGAGCCTTTAGAAAAAGCTGAAGAGAAAAAAAAACTGTAGGCTTTTATTAAGAACATGTTTTCTACAATGGCTCACCTGCTAATACTGAAATTGTTCTAAAAAAAAATCTCCTTTACCAGTCATAAATATAGTGTTAAAGAGCCAGAGACGGTTAAAAAAATTAATTGCCAGGCCACTGTAATATCAGGGCAGCATTCAAGGGGCAAGATAAATTCTAGCATAATTTACCTAGGTTTCTACATAAACTTCTTCACTATACTTAACCCCTTGCCTCAGACGTTTCTTTTCTTGCTGATACAATTTTAACGCCTCCAGATCATTTTGCATGCATTTCTGCTCTCTTGTGGATTTATTATTCTCAGAATAATGTCATGAACTGCACTTTTGGAAAAGATGAAGTTATCAATTCAAGATTCAGAATTTTAAAGTTGTAGCTTTAGGGCATCCACTGGAAAAGTGCTGAACTGGAGCATTAGACTATCAGAGTTTGAAAATGCTTCAGAATGTGATGGAATCAGCTCTGTGGATTTACAACCATCTGGAAACACAGGCACTCAGTCACAGATGTAATCCCTCCTCCTAATATTTACAATATAAGACTTTGCTATAAAGTATGTCACCCCATGCCACAAAATCACAAAGATGTACCTGTTGTAGTAATTTTTTTATTCCATTATAATCATTATCTGATATTGAATGTGCTTCAAATTCAACATTCACTTCCTGTGAGTATAAACAAAGAAAAGAAAAATTGCACACAAACTTGTCAAGTATGTCAGTTCAAGAGAAAGGTCACTGTCTTTGAATTGCTCAGTACTTATCTGAGATACACATTTATTGTGCACCACTGCTGACTTGAGGCATCTGCAATATTAATCCAAATTCATTATCTTATATTGAAAGTATCGATAAATCAGTAAATTCATCCCCCTCCCTTTGTGCAACCTACTAAACCAGGGGTGTCAAACCTACAGCGGCAGGCTGGAACTGGCCCACCCAGGCCTTTAATCCGGCCTGGGAGCAGGCTCTCTTCTCTCCACCCCTTCCCATCCTCACTGTTCTGAGCTTGAGCTGCCTTGGAGTATAGAGAGCAGAGGGTGGGGCTGCCTCGGAGAGCAGAAAGAAGAGGGCAGGGCTGCCTCTGAGCAGAGAGCACAGGGCCAGCCGCCAACTTCCCAGCCACCAACGCTGTCCGGGGGTGGGGGGGGGTCCTTTGGCTGTGATCCTCATGTTTCTTTTTTATTTTAAAAAACTGCAAAATTCCACTATTCCCCCACCTTTCCAATTTAGGCAGGCACGTTTTAAGGGTGTGCACACACTGGGGAGGGGGGAAGGTTTGGGACCAGCCAGGGCTAAAATACAGAGTTCTGCAAATTCAAGGGACTCCAGTTTTACAGAGAAATATTAGTTTCAACAAACATACCCTCCTAATGTGGAGCTCCAATGAAAGAATAGCAGAACAAGTGCTAAAGAGGACCACCCTGTAAAAAAACCCTGAGACCTTGAAGAGCCACTGCCACTCTGAGTAGACCTGGAAGGGGGGAGGGGGGAAGTTTGCAGTGCTCAGCCATTTCATATTTCTCTCCTGGGTCCAAGGCTCAGACCATGTATATGGCCGGAATGGGCGGGATAGAAATCAATTATATATATATTTGTAGTTTATATCTTTAAGGGCGGAGGGGAAAGTTTGGGACCAACCACAGTTAAAATAGAGTTCAACACACCCAAAGTACTCCAGTTTTTCAGAGAAATATTAGTTTTAACACACACATCCTCCTAATGTGGGGCTCCAATGGAATAGCTGCTATAATATCGTTGTGTTTGTCTGTGTCATTTGTAAAGTTTATATCTCCACTATCTGGCATTACATTTTATGACATGCATGGCCAGGCCCAACAAAAGTCCTATTTATGCCAAATCCTACCCTCATAACAAATGAGTTCGACACCCCTGTACTGAACTAACTTTGGAGTTAGGGTTTATCTGCCTACGCACTCCCACAACTTGAGGGCATTGCAATGTCTCTCACCAGCCACTCTCAAGATGGATTTGTTAATCCCACTTCACACTTCGCTGCCAAGAACACCAGCTTAGATAAAACCAGGTCAAACCTCATGGAAACTGCTTCATCCCAATGATACACCTGTGGGGGATGACGTAGCTATGAAGCTGGCCTTAGGACCAACAATACTTTATGTAAGAGATCCATGCCTTTTGAATGGACTTATTTTTCCTTTGGATCAGGGCAGCAGCAGTAAGGGGAAGAGGGCACCTAACCTTTCCCCCCTGCTGATTTCTCTCATCAGCAGGGGTGGATTCAGTTTAGGAAAACAGACCGAGAAAAGAATTATATATTCTACATATCACAGCCCCACTCCAGTTCAGGAACTTCACACCCACAATTGATTTTAACTTAGTAAACCATGAATGTATTGGGAGATTTCTTTGTCATATGCTAACCAAGAACTACACCCTATGCACACACCTTTGTCTTTATGCATTTAGAAAGTTTATATGCCACCCTTCTAGACACCTACTTTGATGCTACACGCAAAGTAAAAACAACAGAATAAAATATCAAAACAACATAACTGTTGTCGATTATAAAGCAAGCCATAAGGGCAGCATAAAGCAACATTCAGCTGCAAAAATGATATCCTGAAAACAGCCTTCAGGCTAGGAGACCATAAAAGCAGCTACAAAAACTGGAACCCGTCAGTGAAAAGACTAATCAAAAAGAAACGTTCCGACTTGTCACCTAAAAGACAGTAAGAATACATTATTACAATATATTTTTTGTTTTCTTCGGACGAGCCCAGGCATCAAGTCCTAAGTGTGGCCGTTTCCCTCAAATTTAGACACACACATAAAGGAAATGGGAATCTCTGGAGAACATAAGTAATTGGGGGGGGGGGGGCCCCCAAGGGCCCCGCCCACCCGGGGAAGAAAGGGGGAGTTGGGGTTGGGGTGGAAGTCCGGGATGTGTGTGTGTGGCTATGAGGGACACGATTCTCGGCGTGGAAGTACCGTAGTAGTGGTGGGGGTCGTCTACGGGCCATTATCACCCCAACAGTGGTAAAGCGGGTTTCACTCAATGGCTAGGCAGGCGTGCGATGGATCCGGAGCTGCCAGGGGAAGCTCAGCCACCCTCCTCGACTGGCAGAGGAAGCGAGAGACCCCCACCGAAGACTTCTTCGGGGGGCAAACAAGGAACTGTCTCTCTAGTGACCAGGCGGCAGAACTTGCCCTAAAAGTCACGGCAATGCTGGCTCGTGGGGGTGGGGAATTTTCGCTCACCTCGCTGAGCTCCTCTTCTTCTGTTTCCTCCTCTTCTTCTTCGTCGTCGTCTTTATCCTCCTCTTCCTCCGACTCAGAGTCGTCCCCATCGGCGCCCTCCTCCCGGCAATCCGGCGGCCCATCCTCTCGCCTCCGCTTAGCCTGAGAGGCCATGCTGCCGCTTCCCTGCTCTTCCGCGCATGCGCCCCGAACCCGGAAAGGAAGGCTGCGGCGGGGAAGGGAAGAGTGAGAGCTGGACGCGGGCGAGGGCTCCCTGCTGCCGACCTGGCTCCCCGCGGAGGTGAGCGAAACGCCGGCCCCCGGTGCGTTCTGAAGCCGCCGCTCTGGTCACGCGACCCAGCCGCTTCCCTTCCTCCTCCCCTCCCCCGTGGCTGCTTGACAGGGTTCCCGCAGGTTAGACGGGCGTTCTGTAGGCTGTGCCAGTAAAACGGTGGCTTAGACACCGCGAAGTGATTAGACGGAGTTTGAAAGCCCCGGAACTGGTCGTGGAGCCCTGGAGCCAGTGCCTCTGAGGCAATGTACAGATCGCTGGCCTGTTAATCAAGAGCTCCAGCCAGCCCACCTACAAGTAGTTTGAAAGCCCCGGAACTGGTCGTGGAGCCCTGGAGCCAGTGCCTCTCGGGCTATGTACAGATCGCTGGTCTGTTAATCAAGAGCTCCAGCCAGCCCACCTACAAGTATAAAATTAGGAAGGGAGTCTTCCAAGGACAGGTGACCCAGTATATATGCTGTGCGTGGTTTTTCATAATGTATTTATTTATATATTGGATTTATTAGTCGCCCAATCCCTGCTGTTGCACAGGAAATTTCATTAAGCATCAAACTAGCTCCACTCTTTGCACTTTACAGACTTCCAGCCTTCTCCTATGCAGACCTGTACATGCATTGGGGAGCTACAGCTATCATGACGCCTTGAATCACATATGGTGTAATGGTAAATTACATACATACATAAACTTTATTGTGTTAGCCCATAACCTTCACAAACAGTATCAAGAACAGTGTCAAGAAGAATATAATACCACAGTCTCAGTACCAGTAAAAAAAATTCTTGGAGTCCATTTAAAGTGTATAGAATGTATAACAATCATTAAAATCATATTAACAGTTTAAAATTAAACAACAAATCAGTCAGTCAGTAAACATAATACATACACTTATCCATGGGCTAAACTAACAGTAGACGGTTTTGATGAAAGCTTTATCGCCTCTGCAATAAACTTTGCTATTTGTGATGTTACCCATATACTTTTATCGGTGTACAATACAATTAGTCTATTGTTGTCTGCTCTTCCTGGGTATAGTGATAAAATATTCCCAAGCTATTGTTTGCGTTCTAGTGCGAATCTTGGGCAGCAGAAGACCACATGACCTAAATCCTCAATACATTTTTGATTGCAGGGGCAGACACATTCCATATATGGGATGCCTTTGTAACAGCCTCTTAGCATTGCCAGTTGTAGTGTCCAATCATGCTTTAGTGCATGCTTTCCAATGGGTAAAGTAAGATGGGAGGGTTAAAGGAGAAGGTGTGAGTTGCTTATAAAGGGGAGCTATTCTCAGGGTATCTAGCAGTATGGCTTCCATCTGTCCATTTATATCCAGCAGTCTTTGTTTTATTGATTGTATTGCTGAAAAAAACCCAAGTCCTCTTAAATAGTCTTCTGAAAATCCAAGTTTGGCTACTAAACTTAATATGTGGCTTTGCCGTGGGTTGACTTTTTTTTCCTCGTAAACCACGGTTAAGAAACTTGAGTTTAAGCTAAACAGAATTTTCAGCCAAAAATTAATAGCAGCTTTGTGAAATGATGGCAATATTGGCAACAGGGCCAGCTTGGATCTAGCTATATCTCCTGGTATAGAATTGGGGATCGCTCAAGTGGTTAAGACGCTGAACTGCAGGCTATGGAAGGTCGGTAGTTTAGCAGTTTGAGACCCGGGTGCCGCATGACGGAGTGAGCTCCCGTCTCTAGTTCCAGCTCCTGCCAACCTAGCAGTTCGAAAGCAAGAAATTGCAAGTAGATAAATAGGTACCACTTCGGTGGGAAGGTAACAGCGTTCCATGCGCCTTGGTGTTTAGTCATGCTGGCCACATGACCACAGAAACGTCTTCGGACAGCGCTGGCCCTTCGGCTTTGAAACGGAGATGAGCACTGCAACCCTAGATTCGGACTCGACTGGCTTTCGAGCAAGGGAACCTTTACCTTTACCTTTAGTAGCTAATAGGTATAATGGTAAATTTTGAAGTGCAGGAGACTTTCTGACACATTTTCACACACCTGTACTCATGCGCCATAACTGTACCCTGGACTGTACAACAAAAAGTTAACTTTAGATATTTACCCTTAAGGAGACTTTTTTTGAATGAGTGGTGGATGAAGACAGATGAAACCCCAATCTGATGCCTCTAGGAAGTTCAACACCTGTCACTTCAGAAGTTAACTGATGTTAGGGGAAACCAGAAATACATGTAACAGTACAAGTAAAAAAATCATGTTATACATTTGCCTGATTGGCAGTGCAGGTCAAATCAAAACCAAGGATAAAATTCTTATTTACATGTCTCCTTTCATACTGTAAAATGGATATCGTAATCACCAATCTGATGTGGAACTACTACAAGTAATACTATGGAGAGTGGTGGTAGTATCCTAATGACCTCCATGGAAGAAAATGAAATCCTACTGAAACAGATGAGTGGGCAACCACATCCAAGGAATATCATGGATGTGTCAACAATTTTCAGTGCCTCTCCGCCCCCTTAAATGTATAAAATGTAGGGGAAGTGCAGCCTGGATGGATATACTGAAGTCTTGATATCACGGATAGGACGATGACTAATATAATTGTTTTGCACCCCTCCTATGCACACTAACCTGCATCTGGCGACTTAGGTTCTATATAAGCCCTGCATGGAGCAGCTATATTTTACAGCTGAATATATGCATTTTCAATATGTAGGTACCATGAGTGGCACATCTAGGTCAGTGTTCTTCAGCCTTTCAGTCCAGCCCTTCCGCTGGGTCATGGAGTTTCATCTCACAGCCTAGGAGGCTGTGAGGCTCTATAGAGCTCCCCCCTCTTTTTGGAAGGACCTGCTGCTAAGAGGCAAGCAAAGAGGGCAAAGGCACTGTTCCCTCTTGTGTCTCTTTGCATTTGAAATCCTGTATCCGGCAAATGTATGGCATTTGAAATTCTGTATCTGGCAAATATTTTCACAGTTAAAAAAATTATTTCAGTGATGCAGCACTATGAAACACATGTTAATGAACAGTGCTCAAGAATTTCAAGTATGTTCAAATACCAAGCAGTGTGTTGTTTTGGACTGGCTGGAAATGAAACACCATGCAATGAGAGAGGGAATTTTAAAAAAACAAGAGTGATGATTCACCCCTGTTGCTGTAGTGATATAAACCCAGCAACTGACAGCTGCTTTTAGCCATTCTGGCTAAGAGGTAGTTCACTGAGCATGCATTCTTTGGCATATTCCCTTTCTAGGGTACGGATATTCAAGCACATCTGTTGAGATGGCATTGTGCCGGCAGTTAAAGTGCTGCAGCAATTGTTCTAGTTGCACCGTTGCTAAGGAAAAATGGTTTGGGATCACTTGGAGTCCAAAGCCCAATAATGCACGATCCATCTTACCTTCACCCTGCAGTGGCATCACCATATTTGACACTTTCTATCACTTTGTAATATCAGCCCACACTGATACTCTCTGCCAATTAATCCTGTTAGTACTCAAAGTGAAAGAAGACCAGCTGTTTGCAGAGGCGTCTCGTAGATATTTGAAAGAGAAACAAACGTTGTGCTACCTTGTTAGTGTAGCTCCTTTCAACAATATCAGTATTCGGCCAAACTGGGCTTCTGTGTGACATACCTGTCATCCCTCCTGAATTGTGTTGTATGAGACAAGGGGGGAGTCCAAAGCCCAATAATGCACGATCCATCTTACCTTCACCCTGCAGTGGCATCACCATATTTGACACTTTCTATCACTTTGTAATATCAGCTCACACTGATACTGTTTGCCAATTAATCCTGTTAGTACTCAAAGGGAAAGAAGACCAGCTGTTTGCAGAGGCATCTTGTAGATATTTGAAAGAGAAACCAACGTTGTGCTACCTTGTTAGTGTAGCTCCTTTGAACAATATCTCTATTCGGCCAAACTGGGCTTCTGTGTGACATACCTGTCATCCCTCCTGAATTGTGTTGTATGAGACAAGGGGCAAACAAATATGCAAATGATTAAAAAAAGGGAAAACTAAGCTAATTTTGGAATAGCGGGTACCTAGTTATTCAGACAATAGTTCTTGTAAAATGTGCACCAGGTTTTTAAAAACACTATATTCTAAGAACTAAATTGTAATTCATAGAAAGATAGTTCAAATTTCTGAATGTCACCATTGTATATTTAGGCACCAGAACTGCATAGTTATATTGCATTCACCCGTCACAACAAGCTGTAATTAAGATGGCTTTTATTTTTGAACTTTATACCTTGCTTTTCTCGTCAGTGGGAAACCAAAGCAGCTTTCATTGTTCTCCTGTCCTCCATTTTATCCTCACTACCACCCTATGAGGTAGATTACGTCGAGAGTCAGTGACTGGCCCGGGGTCATCTAGCAAGCTTCCATAGCAGAGTGGGGATTTGAATGTGGGTCTTCCAAATCCTAGCCTGACACTCTAACCACGACACCACACTGGCTGTGACACTTTTGACTTTCGCCACCCTATGCCCATGTGCTTCTCATCACACCATGGAAGTTTTCAGATTTGAGAAGCCTTGAGACAAACCCCAATTCAAATGACATCCTGGGTGAATTGGAGTTTGCCTCCCACAAAGCAGGGTTAAGGTTCTCAAAACTAGAAGTGTTGTTCTCCATACCCAGGGGGAGTGTGTGGACACAACATGCCTGTGGCATAAAATTACAGTTTAATGAAAGGTTGGTGTAATGATTCCTTGTTTGAGAGTGTTTGTGTCCCTTTAAATGTTTGATAGTAACTAGTGTGCTGTGATTGGTGGATGGCAGAGTGTGGGAGGAGTTATTCTGTGTGGATCTGTGTAGGTGTGTCAGTGAGAGATTGGAGAATGAGAGTTGGAATAATGACAGTTGGAGAAAAAGCAGTTGATGTTGTTCAGTTGGTTTTCAGTCAGTGAGAGCTCTGACAGTGCTGTGTGGAGTCAGAGCGAGAGAGCTGAAAGTTCTGTGTGGAATCAGTTCTATGTGAAGAAAGTGCTGTGTGGTATCAGAGAGAGAGAGAGAGCAGTATATATCTAAAAAGTGAAACTACAGTTCTTAAAGAGAGTTAAAGTTACAAAGAGAATAGCCTGTGTGATACAGTTGACATACATACTTACAAATACCTAATTCCTAAACAGTTACAGTTTAAACAACCTCTTAATTTGTTCTTTCGATAAATCCTTTTTATTTAAGTTTATCCCAGAAGCCTGATCCATTATTCCTCAGGACCACATAGATCCTCGAAAGCCAAGACCCTGGGTCACAATACCAAAACCAGAAGCAGAAAGGGGATTTGGAATTAAATAAAATTCCTGGTGGCAGCGGGAACTACCTATTTTATAAACATAAAGTATAATTTAAAGTGAAATTCAGTCCTCCCCAATAGGAGGTTGTCACAGTTGGATACAATCATAAAGTGCTAATATCTTCAGTCAGGTCATCATTCTCTCTGGCCCAGTATTGCCTTTTCTGAAGAAGTATCAGCTCCCCAAGTTCTCAGGTTGAGGTCTTTACACATGCCTGTCTTGCCCTCTAGCTTCTTAAGTTGCAGCAGTTCCTGACAGTGGGCATCCATGTAAAATAATTAGGGAATTTTTCCAGTCCCAAGAATGTTTTTAAAGTGCTAGTTTTAAAATAATAGTATTTTGAATAGGGAAGTTTTCTTTTTGAAGTCATTATAATTGTCAGGCTCCCTTGGCTGATTTGCCTCGGCACCCGTGTGACTTTTCTTTTTCTTTTTTATTTGCAACAAGTATTTTGCTTCTGAAATGACAGGCGCTTGAAATGTTGGATGTGGGGATATTGAGAGAGCCTACATAGATACTGAAATTTATTTTTGTTTCCAGTATTTGGTTTAATAAGCCACACAAGAGAGAGGTTTGTATACAGTTTAACAAGGCCACCAGGACTCAGAGCTGGTTAGCATTATCAACAGTGACCGTTCTGAGCATTTAGGGATATTTTCATGTATCCCAGAGTTGCCATAATGGTGGAACTTGGCCGGTCATGATTTGTTAAAGCAGCAGCCGTTTGATGCTATGTGAGACAGAACCATTTGAAACAAATGGTCACATGTATAGTAGTGTGACACATCTGGAGCTTCTCTTGTTTCAGAGCAGTTCTCATGTCAACATCTGCCTATCTGTGTAAAACGTACATGTCAGGGAAGAGACTTCTAGCCTAGCCTGTGTCTTGATGTGTAAGCTTTCCATGTTCGGGGAGCTTTTAACATGGGAACTCTTCAAAGGAAGTGATCTCCCATGTACATTCTGAGGCGATGTAGTTTTGTGAGAAAACTGTGCTGTTGTGTTTTAATTTGGTCTCTATCATGTAGATGTCATCAGGTTTTCTGAGGGGGAGAGTGAATGGGACATTTTGGAGTTTTGTGGTGCTGCTCAGATGTGTTAGAATTTTTGTTTGCTTGCTTTCTGTACTACAGTTCCATTGTATGAATGACACACCTAGTAATTACAAGTGAGGATTCTTATTCAATTTGGATTTTGTGGGTTATTCAAAAAAGAGAGACACCCCTTGGTGGTTCTTAAGAGCTGCTGGTCCTGCAGAAAACTTTAAAATGCATGTTCACTGAAACAGAATTGGAGTCACTTTGAAGCTCCTGGCACGTTCCGCCTCTGTTTTGTGCAGGGTGACAAAACAACTTGAGGGTGACTTTTCTTGGGAGTTCACATGTAAATGCTTTAAATAACAGATGTGTCAGAATGTATTCATACATAAATGTGATTTTTATAATATATTTGGCAAAGGTTTAAGAAGTGTTTCTAAGTATACTTTGGTATGTTACGAAAAAATAGAAGCAAAATGAATGCCTTTCTCTGTCTTTTATCTCTTTTCTGAGCCATATCATTTAAAGCCAACACACATCTTGCTAGTTTATCAGGGTACATGCTGGCTTCCAGAGAATTCCCATTAAACTGCTTACTCATTGTATGACCAGCTGCACTTCAATACCACTGTTAATTATCTTCTTTCTTGTGAAGCTCAACTGGTAAAGCCATTGTACAGAGGAGTCCTCTAGATCTAATTTAGATACATTTCTGTGTTGTGTTTCTGCATTCTTAGCAAGTCTCCAGTAAACAATGAAAGTTCTGTTGCTGAAGGAGCCTAAAGAAAATGAAAATGGACCAGATCCATATGTAAAAGTAAGTAACCTTAGAAAGGATTTATGCATTTGTACTTTAAATACAATTTAAACTTGAAATCTAGTGCAACACTTTACATTCGTTGAAATCTTCAAGCAGGTTAACAATCTGCTAATGGCCCACAGACAATAATTTAAGGACCATTGTATTATCAAAAAACAGTATAGCCAATGTTAGGGTGAGCAGTATGCGGATTATGTGTGCCCTCGTCCACCTACCTCTCTGGAAGCATATTTTAAAGTCTCAAACAAGTTGCGGGTAGTGCTGAAGGTTAGAAAATAGAACCTTCAAATGTATTAGTTTGCAGATTTCATGCATTCAATGCTTTTGTAATCAGTCCTATGAAGTTTAGGTGGTTGAAAGTCTCATTTGGTAGGAGAAAACATGTGCTTCCCAGCCTGGTAGGAAATATTTGCAGTAAATGACAGGTCATGCATGGTCTCCCCCCCACCCCCAAGTCAGATGTAGCTGGAGTTTCACAGAAGAGTATCTGGTTTGGAAGCAAACATCCTAGAGCACTGTCCCAAATTCATCAGTCTATTTTGAGTAAGCCTTTAAGTAAACCACCTACCTGATCTTCTGAGTGAGATTGGTGGGAATGGGGTCACCTCAGTGTTTACCAAACCTCCCTATGAAATCTCACTCTTTATTGAGTTTGAGGAAGATTGAAACATAGATTTTTAGTCTTGTGATTGCTACTTAGCCATAATATTGAATGTGTTATCGATGTTGGTTTAATTAATGTTTTTATTCTGATATTATTGTAAGGTTTCCCAGTACAACATTTAAAATAGTTTTTTTTAATGGGTATTTACTGATCATTGTATTGTGTCACATCAGTACCTTAAAATATTGCTTTTAGATTCATTTCATGCTTGGAGAGTCTCAAGGCCAAAGTCTGATGATGTATCCATGCTGTATACAGATCAGTTCATTTATGTAGAGTAGTAACACGCAACATAATGTTGACTTCTGTGTTGGCTGCACGAGTTCCGTGTGTGTGTGTGTGTGTGTGTGTGTGTGTAGTTTGGACTTTTGGTGCATGCAGATGTTTTTCTAGATTGTGGTTGAGTCAAAGATAATCCGTGGAGCGGCAATATTTAAGGACTCTTTTTAGTCTGGTTTCAAGCCAGGCTGTGGGACAGAGATAGTCCTGGGAGCTCTAGTTGATGACCTCTCTCTGAACATACATGAAAGCCATGCCTCTTTGTTGCTCCTAGTGGATTTATTTGTAGCCTTTGATATCGTAGATCATGCCATCTCGTCAAGGGATTTTGGAGGCAGAAGTAGGTATCAGGGGATATTCTTTAGACTGGTTCAAATCATTCCTCATGGACTGGACTCAAAAGGGTTGCTTTTGGAGATCAGTTGTCTTCCCAGTGTAAGTTGTCCTATGGGGTTCCACAAGGTGCAGTCTTATCCCCCAATGTTATCAGTCTCTACATAAATCCCTTAGGACAAATCATTTACAGTTTTGGGGTTCACTGTCATCAGTATGGTGCAAACACCCACCTCTATATATCCTTATCCAAGTCTCCTGAGGATGAGGTAAAGGTCCTGGATCACTGCCTGTCTGTTATGGTTAAACAACCACAAACAGCCACTAAAAGTGAACAAATTGAAACTAAATTGAAACTAAACCTTTGCTGACTTGCTTAAAAGCTTAGGGGGGTCATACTAGATCCAACATTATTGGTGAGGAAACAGGTTAATGCAGCTAGTTCGGAAAATGGCCCCCTACCATTGATCTGGCCACCTCGATCCACATCATGGTGACCTTGAGACTAGACTACTGGTCATGCACTCCACATAGATCAAAGTCAGCTCTGAGACTCCAGCTGGTGCAGAATGCCATAGCTCAGCTATTACCAAAAGCCAGGCCAAGCATGCATAATACTCCCATTCTACAGTCACTCCATTAGCTGCCCATCAGTTACTGGGTTCTATTCAAGGCACTGGCTATCACATACAAAGCCCTTCATGACGTTGGGCCTTCATATCTGTGCCTCTCCCCCTATGCTCTACCACAGCAGCTTCGCTCATCTAAGTAGGGCCTTCTGCAGGTGCCACCCTGCAAATGGTCATGTTCAACCCTGGGCTTCCTGATGGGCTCCCACTCCCCCTTGCAGTCTGCAAACTATACAAACCTGAATTATTCAGGGGGCTTTTTTAACACAGGCAATAGGGTTATACTACAACAGAAAGTTTCAAAAAGCTGTTTTAAAAAAGGGAAGGGGACCGTGGATTATATCACTGTGTATAGTATGTACTGTCTGTTGCTGCATTATCCTACAGCATAATCTCTTACATCGTTTAACATGTCATGTTAACACTTATGCTTTGTTTCAGCTTTGTCTCAGATTTCTGCTTGGTTTCAGAGTTCTGCAGTCCTAGTCTTATTACATTGCTTATTGCATATCCCATCCTGTTGACTATATTGACTTACGGTGTAAGTCTTGAGTCTTCAGTGAGACAGACTATAAATAAATTCGTTTTAAAGCAAATGTGTGTATTAGCTTTGCTTCTCTAAGTCATGTTTTAAATCATGTTGTCTGGCTGATTTAGGAAAGTGTTATAATTATTTTAAACTGAGAGCATCAGTTCTAGTCACTTACCACCAAACTGTATGATTTCATTCACAGGAACTGGAGTTACATGGACTTGAAGCAACTTTGATCCCAGTTTTAGCATTTGAATTTATTTCCCTTCAAGCTCTCTTCGAAAAAGTAAGCATTTCACTCATTTTCTGCTAATACGTGTCTTGCGAAGATTACACTTTTCATTTTTTTAGTCCTTTATTTGCCCCTTTTGATTAGGCTTCTACTTTCCCATGCTACAAAGTAGTTTATAGTTTATCAGCTATTTCAAGCTTTGGCAGTTCAGTTCATGAGCCATGCTTAGCGCACAGGGGTGCATTTGGTGGCGAAGGATTTAACTAATTCTTCGGGAGGTTTTGCTCAATTGCCCAATTGAACTGAGATCCTACCTAATATCATGGAGAAATGTGGACATGTGTTAAAAGTAATAATTTATTCAGTGTAGTCCTTACACAGTACATAAGTTAAAATAGATAGATCCCTGCCTTCACAAAGCTTACAATATAAAGCAGAACATGAGGGAGGGGAGGTAGAGATGGGTTGGGAGGAAGTGAATGTGGGCAAATGCAGTTACAAGTGCCTAAAGCTAGGTTACAGTCTTCAATGTGGATTAAGGAAGTAAGTGAAATAATACATTGGAAAGGGGTTTTGAGAAAGGATTTGAAGGATGGGAGAGCTGTAGTTGGTGTGGAGTTGTAGCTGGTGTGCATGTGTTTATTTTAGAATTTTATATATACAAAATCTAAAAACCTTGCCATTAGTATTTTGTAGGGGCAAGATTAATAAGCTACTGTTTACAATAAAACATTATTTTGTTAAACGATTTGAGACTTTCAAGTTGTGTCCAGTTAATGAATGACATACAGAACTGTCTACAGAAATTACTGTTTCTTTTACAGCTTAATTGTAAGTACCACCCCTTGACTTACTTTCCAGTTGGACATGCTTAGAAAGCCAAATATTACCATTCTAAGCTGAGTTACAGCCTTCTAAGTCCCTTGAAGTCAATGGACTTTGAAGGGTATAACTCTGCTTAGAAAGGCACTCTAAGTCTCAAGCATATATTTTTACTGTGCTGGCCACTGCAGAAATGATTTGGTTCATTTTTTATTTTTCCTTGTTTTGGAGTTTTTACACTGGCCTAAGATTGTTGCTTAATCTTGTCTGTAGAAGAGCAGCTTTTTCAACCTGTTTAAGAGCTCATGAGATAGATAACCTTGTGGGGCCTGTCAGTCATTCAGAGAGAGAGGTTTAAATAGTTTTAGGCTTAATGACAAATAGCCTGAGCTGTGATGGATGATCCTGCTCTGACACAGACACTCCTTGCTTCCTAAAGACCAAAGGCCTTTAAAACTCAAGCTGTTTATACATTTAAGTAATTGTGATGTTAAACTCATTACTAGCAGAGTGAGAACCTTGCAGATGAAGCCGTTTAACCACTACTTAAATATTTGAGGATATAAAAAGCTAGTGCATCTTTCGTACCAAAATGCTTTCTTTGTATTTACAATGCATTTTCTAAATGTCCTGGAAGTTACTCTGGAGCAGCTGATTAGCACAAGCTTTGCTCTTGCACACAGTCACCATGCCTGCAGCTACAAAACAGAAATGACTCAAGTGTGGCAAAAATGCCAAAAAGCATGTACACAACTGTACGTGTTGTTATGCCCTCAGCTAGGCTTAAAAGGCTGATGACAGGTGTGGGTCCCTTAGGGTAGAAACCAGGATGATGCTGTTTGTGCATCTCCACTCTAAAGGGATTGTTTAGCAAACCTCTTTTAAAAACATAAAGCTTAAATCCTGCATACATGGTAAATTTACTTATTATGAGGATTTGGTTTTGGAGTTGTAAACACTTATTGATGATTTAGATAAGTGATGCTCAGTGGCTCAGGAGCCACCTGTGGCTCTTTGAGCACTGTTCTCCAATGTGGCACCAACCACATGTTTCAGGAAAATGGGCAAATAGGTCACTCACAACTTGGAACAGGCACCACTAGAGCCAATGCCTTAGATGAGTAGGTTATAGCATCTGATTGTTAGAGATTTCATTGTGTATTTCACTGATTTTATGCAGAAAGAGTTAACAATATTTTTTCTTTCCATTTGGATTTGGGGAAAGTAGTGAGGTTACTGTGTTGCTTTCCTGACCGGAGTTCCTTCAGGCCGCCCAATTTATAGTACAAGATTTCTTCCTTAGAATCATAGTGTTAGAAGGGACCTCCACGGTCATCTAGTCCAAACCCCCTGCACAATGCAGGAAATTCACAACTATCTCCCCCCCACACATACCCAGTGACCCCTGCTCCATGTCCAGAAGATGGCAAAAAGACCTTCAGGATCCCTGGCTAAACTGGTATGGAGAACAATTGCTTCCTGACTCCAAAGCGGTGATTGGCATTTCCCTGGGCATGTAAGAAAGGGCCATGAGAACTAAGCACTGATGCAACCCTCCCTGCCCTCCTTCTCATGATCTGCCTAAGTTCACAGAATCAACATTGCTGTCAGGTGGCCATCTAGCCTCTGTTTGAAAACCTCCAAAGAAGGAGCACCCATCATCTCCCGAGGAAGCCTGTGTTCTTCTTAATGTTTAGTCCAAACCTCTTTTGATTTGGTTGTTGGTTCTGGTCTGACCTTCTGGGACAACAGAAAACAACTCTGCACCATCCTCTATATGAAAGCCCTTCAAGTATTTGAAGATGGTTATCATTTCACCTCCTTATGAAAGGTCACACAGCCAGGCATGCAGACGGAGAATCCAAGTGATGTGTATATAGTTTATTTAAAAGACCATCTCAGAGAATGAAGATGAAGTAAAAATGAGCTAATTGTTATTGTATATAAATGGGCTTTCTTGATATCACTCATGCAACTCAATATTCCTATTTGTGTATCATTTTTACTTCACAGGTAATAGAATGTCTAACAGCTCTCAAGGCAACCTTTTATTGGTTAGTTCACATTAAGTCATTCTAAGTTCCAAATTCCTGGATTTCTATTAAGGACAAGTTTGTTACCTTCCTGAGTCAGCTTTATCAGTCTAAGATCATGTCAGTAGCAGATCAGTTTTATGATGTCAAAGGACAGCTTGATATACAGCCTTAACATTACTGTAGTTGTGTGCATTAGGGATTTCATGTAAACACTGTTAAAGGCAGCAATAGCCCCTGCTTTAGGCTTTCTTGTTGTATTTTATGTCTTAATCTACATATTTTTCCCATTCTTATTGGCAAATAGCTTTCTCATCCTGAACAATATTGTGGGCTAATTTTTACCAGTCCAAGAGCCATAGAAGCAATCAAGTTATGTCTAGAAGATAATGGTAAAAAAGAAGGTGAGAACTGGAAACTAGTGAATTACCATTTATCTCGTGCAATGTGTATCATTCTAAACATGAATTTGCACAAATTAAACTTCACTTATAGGTGACAAACTGTTTGAATATTTAATAAATGTTTAGGAGAAAGATATCTTTGTTATTCTAGTGCATTAGATGATCACTGGATCAGATATTGTCTGAAGCTTTGTACCAAATATTTGCTCTGTGGGGTGTAGCTGTGGTGATAGCATGATCAATCTCTATGAAGTATTTTTTTTTAATGATGGCAGACTTCTGTATCTTTATGTTTTTTTCCAGAGCTGTTTATGGCTATTTTTTAAAACATGTAAACTTGAAAAGGTTTCATAAAAAATATTCATATGCCGCACCAGCCCAAATTCACCTTGAAACAGTTTGTGAAGTGATACCTTACTGTAGAATAATGAGAAGTAAAATATTGCCTCTTCCTAAAGGCGCATTCACAGTTCAAAGTTTCTGCTTAGAATCAAATGAAGTTCCTTGGCCTATGGTATTGAAAATCATTATACTGGAAGGTTTGCTGAATTTGTTTCCACTTAATCACTTATTTTTGATACTGATATGCTACAATTAACATTGTTTGGAATGAAGAAAAGTATATTTTTGTGATTAAGAATGCTCAGTTTACATGTTTGTCTTATATGATGGGTTGATCTTGGTAGTGATTTTGAGTATTGTACACTGGGGTATATTTTTGGACTTCAACAACTTCCTGTAAAATCATGCATTTATTTATTCTGGCAGGTACACAGTTTGGATGTCTGTGATTTGCTCAAAGGATAACTAGTTCTACTGACCATTTAATACTCAAGTTTCTTTTTTCCCTCTGCTGAACATTTTGGTTCTCTTTAGTCAATGACTGACAAAACATAAATGAGTTCTGTTTGTGAAAGTTGGGGCTTATAATGTGCAAGTGTGCATTATGGCTGTTGCTTTACACAAGTAGCTGAAAATAGCACATTTTCTGCCAAATGTTTTTGAAACATGTTAGACTGTGAACAAAAATGGAATTTTATTTGGTTTGTATAGTCACTGACATTTATACTGTGGTATTACGTAGTCCTATTTTGCTGATTGCTCATACTTTTTCACTGTAAGCTAACAGTCTTTTGGAGTTCTGCCCAAATAGGCATTTCAGCATTTGTACTTTTATTATCAAACCAGGAATACGGCCCATTGTGGAAATAAATACAGCGAGCTCTAGAAAGAGGCTCTGGGCAGGTGCCCCAGCCTTGGGCACTCAGTGTCAATTTGCTGTGGTGATCTCAGCAGGGTATAATGACACAGAGTCCACCATTTTCTCCAGGGGAACTGATCTCTGCCATCTGAAGAGCAGTTGTAATTCTGAGTGATCTCCAGCACTCCCCTGGAGATTGGCAGCAATGGTTCCCCAGGAGGAAATGGCTGGTTTGGAGGGTGGAGTCTATGACATTGTACCTGTCTGAGGGCCCACTCCTCAAATCTCCAGGAATTTCCCAACCTGGAGTTGGCAACCCTATCTCCTCCCCAACCAACCATCAATGTACCATTATCTGCCCCTCTGATTTTCCTAAAGGCACAAGTTTCTGCTTAGAATCAAGTGAAGCTCCTTGGCTTCATTATACTGGATCATTATACTGGAAAATCATTATACTGGAAGGTTTGCTGAATTTCCCCTGGAGGAAAAGTACATTCTTTCTCCACAGTGGGAACCAAAGCAGCTTACATCATTCTCCTCTCCCCCTTTTGACCTGCACAACAACCCTGTGAGCAGTGGGGACCAAAGCAGCTTACATCATTCTCCTCTCCCCCTTTTGACCTGCACAACAACCCTGTGAGGTAGGTTAGGCTAAAAGTCTGTGACTGGTCCGAAATCACCCACTCAGCTTCCACAGCAAGAGCCTATGTCTCCCCCTGGAGAAAATAACTGCTTTAGAGGGTGGACTCTATGGCATTCTATTCAGCTGAGGCCTCTCCACTCCCCAAACTCTGGCTTCTGTAGACTCCACCACAAAATAGCCAGGAATTTCCCAACCTGGAGCTGGCAACCCTAGTCATCACTAGCCCCAATGCGTTTCCCAAAAAGGGCAAAGTAGGGTTGGAAAGGGCCTCCTGCCTTTGAGTTTTTACTGACAGAACCAAGCTTGGTTGCCTAGCAAAAGCCACACTGAGGAGAAAGTGAGCCACACAGGGAATGGCAGTGGGCAGGGGAGAGGAGCAGACCCAGCACCCAGCCAATGGCATGCAAGTACTCTTGAGTGGCGACTGATGGGCCAATGGCTGATGGAGCACACAGCACAGCCAATGGGAGAGCTGGAAAGTGCCAGCACATTAGGGCTTTTATATATATATCAGATGCTTACATATAATTTAATGTTTTACAGCTTGGAAAAATTATCTGGGAGAAAAATGGAATACCAAACCAGTTTATGTGGTAGGAAAAGCTACTGCTGGGCTAGGTAAGCTATGCTTTAAAAACAAATTCTATAGGAAGTTTTTCTAAAAACTATAAAGACTATAGTTTACAACAGATATTTATTTTGCTGCATGAAGGAAAATCCTTTTTGCTAGTGTTACTTTAAACAACAGAGTAGGTTCCTTAATATTTACTCCTTAATCCTTCAGTACAACTTGGGATATTTCTTATCCAATATAAACCTCAGCAATCCTTTAATAATATGGGGTTGTTTATTATCAGTGCTGTACATTACATTATAGTCAGTGCTGACTATTACACTATTTCCAGAGCTACAGAACTTGTTAATGTAAATATCATGGAAGATTTCTGCCAAATCCAGCCGAATATTAGAGAAAATCATTTGAAGGTCTAATCTAAATCATAGCACTGATGCTCAAAACACATTTATTTTTCTCTGCCACCATTGCATAAGCACAGTTTTGACCAGTAGAGTATTTTGCATGGTCTATGGACTATGTCTTGCGCTACTGTGTTTAGATTTTGATACCATGATTGCTCTCTTGGACTGTTCTACAAAGAATTTGATCTATAAAGTTACTTGCATCCCATCCAACTCTTGTAAAATGGTCTGTGTATGGCTGCTTTTGAAGTTGACTTAGAAGCTGTAGTTGGTACAGAATGGGGTCGTAAGGGACTTACATGTGACCAGTGAAACGGGAGGTTACAATACCCTGGACCAGTATGGCTAGGTCAGCAGAATCCAAATAAGCCAGCTTATTAGAGACATGTAACAGAAAGGAGGCCCACCTGGCAAAAGCACCAACCTGTTTTCCCATTAACAGGGCTGGTTTCAAGATCACCCCCAAACTCTTCATGTGATCAGTTAAAGAAAGCTTGACTCCAGGGCCGGCCCACCCGCTAGGCAAACTAGACTTTCGCCTAGAGAGGGCCCTGAATAGGGGCAGCAAACTGCTGCCCTCACCTCCGCCAAAAGCCCCCCGCCAAAAGCGTAGTGTGCTCATTGCTGCCCTCCCAGACCTCCCCTCCCTCCTCTGTAAAACGCTGGTTCTGCTGGGCTCTTCTGAGCGAGACCTGGGCCCACTCCCCACGCAGCGCCATCTTCAGGCTCCGGCCACTGTGCTGAGGGAAGGAGGGGAGCGGAGGGAGGAGGGAGAAGCACTGTGGCAGCACCCCGCCCCAGAGGGGAAGAGAGAAGAAGGCGGGCGGGCAAGGGGCACCCCTCTGCCCTGCCTGCTCAGGCCCGGCGGACGGGACTGTCACAGGAGGAGGGCATTTCGGAGCGGGTCTCTTCCTCCGCCCACCCACCCCTTCTCCCTGCAGCAACTTCAGCCATGGATTTTGCAAAGTTGGGACACGAACCTCTCCTTGGCTGCCCCCAAAAGGGGCCTCCTCCAGCCACGGCGCGCATCGTCATCCCGTCCCCCACCCCTGCCAGCCGACCAGCTGCATCTCTTCCCTAGCACCGTGCCTCACGTCACCCAGGCTTGCCTGAAGGCGCTGCCGGCAGGTGGGCAGGAGCCGGTCTGGCGCTCCAAGGGAAGCGGGCGCACTCGGCCATATCCTGGGGGCGGCTGGCCTCCCATGCCTGTATGGGTGGGTGGGTGTGCTCAGACAACAGGACAGGCTCACCCGCTGGGAGCCCTGGGGGACATGGGCGTTAGAAACGGCACCCAACCGGCCTGGCCTCCGCCATGGGAGCACCCTGCAGCAGGCACGCCAGGGCCGAGGAAGGTGCGGGAGGATGCCAGGTTTCAAATGGAGGACTCTGCTGCAGCTCCCAGAGTGACATGGTGACTCCTGGGAACAGACTCCCCACCCTGGGTCACTGCGCGCCCCCCGGGAGTGACGGGCCCTGCTGGACCCAGACGGACGACTCTGGGACTAGGAAGACGACTCTGGGACTGGGAAGACAGCCCCCACCCCAGCCTTAAGCAGGTGATTTTTTTCAGTGCAAGGAAAGTCTTCCTTCTCCCCAGGCCCTGCCTGGAGGTTGGCAACCCCATAATTGGTGGGAGCAAGGGGGCCCCCAGAAGGTAGCCTCGCCTAGTGTACAAAAAAACCTGGAGCCGGCCCTGCTTGACCCTCTCCAGTGTTGGTACATTTATCCCAATCAAAGCTTCTACCTTTGCAACCAGCGTCACCTCTGTCTTGCCCAATCAAAGTTTCTACCTTGACAACATTGTCGCTGTCTTGTATACTACTTCCATTTTCTGTCCTGAATCTATTATCAATTTCATTGGGGACCTTCAAGTTCTAGTTTTATGGGAGAAGGGAAAAAAGTCTCCTCTTTGCTTTCTTTATCCCTAACCTTGTAATGGTATTTTCACTGAACTATTCACTGCCACCACCCAAATATCTTTTCTGGTCAGTCCTTGCCTGTTCAGGCCCCATGAACACATACAGAATTTTTCACCCCAGTGAGCTTCCCTTTACACTTTCTTGCATTGTATCTCATGTGCTGAATTGTCATCTGCTCACCCAGTCTGGGGAGATTCTTTTACAGCTCTTCACAATCTGCTTTGGTTCTAACCATCCTAAATAATTTGATATCATCTGCAAACTTGGCCACTTCACTGCTAACCCCCAATTCCAAAACCTTTATGAATAAATTAAGCAGCAGGGATCCCAATGCCAATCTTTCCGGAACTCTAGTGCTTACTCCCCTCCATTGTGACAACTTCCTTTTATTCCTACTGTTTGCTTCTTTTAACCAGTTTCTAATCCACAAGTGGGCCAGTCCTTTTATACAATAGTTGCTAAATTTGTCTGGGAGTTTTGATGAGGGACTTTGGCAAAATTCAAAAGCTTTCTGAAAGTCCAAATATATGTTTTGCAATTCACCTTTCTTCTTCTTGCTGTTGTGTTTTATTTTATTTTTTTTATTTTATTTCATTATTCAATTTATACCCCGCCCTCCCCGCTACGCAGGCTCAGGGCGGCTTACATTTGTTAAAACATTGTACATAGTATATAAATAACAATTAAAATCTGGTAAAATCATCATAAAACAATTCGAATCAGAATAATACTACTAAGTGCTGTCGATATTTCTCTAATTATACAAGGCAGTGTACTTTGTAAGTTTTCAGTTTCTCGATGTTCTTCACATAACCGGCCCTCGAGGCCGGGAGTTGCTGGTGATAGTGGGGGCAGCTCCTAGTCGAAAGCCTGGTGGAAGAGCTCCGTCTTGCAGGCCCTGAAGAACTGTGAGAGGTCCTGCAGTGCCCTGATCTCTTCTGGGAGCTCATTCCACCAGTATGGAGCTGCCACTGAAAAGACCCTGACACTGGTGGAAGTGAGCCTGGCTTCCTCAGGATCAGGGAGGGTCAGTCAATTCTGAGACCCTGACTGTAGTGCTCTCTGGGGTATATATGGGGAAAGGCGACCCCTCAGGTATGTCAGACCCTGGCCATATAGGGCTTTATAGGTAAGTACCAGCACCTTGAAACAAATTCAGTATGTTATTGGCAGCCAGTGCAGTGTTCTCAGCACAGGCTGGATGTGCTCCCATTTCAGGAGGCCCATCAAAAGCCTGGACCCTGCATTCTGCACTAGCTGCAGCTTCCAAATTTGCGACAAGGGCAGCCCCATGTAGAGAGCATTACAGTAGTCCAGTCTTGAGGTGACCATAGCCTGGAACACTGTGGCCAAGTCATTGCGGTCCAGGAAGGGAGCCAACTGCCTGACTAGCCGCAGATGGTAGAAGGCCGACCTAGCAGTGGCTGCTATCTGGGCCTCCTTTGTTGAGGTATGCAGGAGCACTCCCAGACTCCTAACCTCCAACGCTGGCACCAGTGGTACCCCGTCGAAGGTCGGGAATGGGATCCCCACCCATGAGCCACTCCGACTCAAGCACAGGACCTCCGTCTTTGCCGGATTCAACTTCAGCTGACTCAGCTTAAGCCAACCAGCCACGGCATGTAGTGCTCGGTCCAGATCTTATGGTTTGGAGTCTGACCAGCCACCCAACATCAGATAGAGCTGGGTGTCATCAGCATACTGGTGACACCCCAGCCCGTGTCTCTGGGCTATCTGGTCCAATAGCAACAGTACCGCCAATCCGCCCCGATCCAGATGCCTCCGGAGGTCATCTGTGAGAGCGACCAGTGCCGTCTCCGTTTCATGTCCCGGGCGGAAGCTGGACTGGTAGGGATCTAATATGGAAGTGTCATCCATAAAGCCATGCAACTGTATCGCCACCGTCCTCTCAATTAATTTGCTCAAATAGGGCAAATTGGAGACTGGCCGATAGTTAGCCAATTCGGCCGGGTCCAGAGATGGTTTTTTTAAGAGAGGGTAGACCATCACTTCCTTGAGTGCCCCTGGGAACAGCCCCTCAGAGAGGGACTTGTTGATAATATCCCTAAGGGCACCTTGAAACCCCTTGTGGCCAGCTTTAATAAGCCAGGAAGGGCACAGGTATAGGGCACATATGGTTGGACGTACAGTTGTCTAGACTTCCTCTAGACTGTTGTAGTTTGAAAGAGAAGGGCCACGGCTACAAATTTCCTGGGAGTAAGCACTACTGAATAAAATGGGACTTGCTTTAGAGTAGACCTCATTAGCAGAACTGAATTTTTTCTATCCACCTCATCTTATCCTGTTGTAAGAAAACTGTAACTATAAATTAGATTTCTATGTACAATGTTTGTGGATTTCAAAACCCCCCCCCCAGTTTTGGGTTTCTGAACTTTTGTAAGAACATGATATAACATCTCAGAATTTCTCCCCACCCATGATAGTTAGAAATGTTTTTATTTTATTTGTGTTTTTCTTAGTTTATAGTCTCAGGACTGGTAGGCTGTACAAATACTGTAGTAGCTTGTGGTCCTTTTGTTGTCCACTAGCAAAATACTCTCATGGACCCTTAGCTGTGCTGTATTTTTTAATAAGTTACTCTAACTGGGGCCCTTTTTCACAGGTGGAGTTATGTATATCCTGAGTTAGATGATTTCTAACAAGTGTGTGTATTTCACTGCAGTTAGTAGCAGTAGTTGGTTGACTAGATTAAAGACAATTCTTTCTTTTTCGATTGCATGGTTTTATCATTCTTGTGAAGGGATACATTTGAAGGGGAGAGGGGTTAATGATAAATCTAATGCACATCAGTTTGAATCTAATGCACATCAGACAACTACTTTTTTGACTGGTTTAGTGCTGTATAACTCACCATTGTTTGTTTAAAGTTTACAAGATAATATGATGCCTTTCCCTCTCTTAATTTAGCACTTACAGTGGTAAGGTTATTTTGTTGTAATTGTGTTCAGTTTAAAGCTTCACTGTGTTAGACAGGGACCTTTTCCTGTACCAAAGTTGTACTTACCTAGTAACTGCCCTGTAAGGGTAGGATTCTCAGGCCATCACACAGTGCATACCTTCCTGATGTATCTGGGGCACCTACGAGCTAGCACAATTGTATGAAATATTGATTTATTCTCTTATTTTTTCCAAGTTTGATTATAGTAATTTTCTTCTTTCTCTTGTCTTCCATTCTCAGTTCTGCTGCTTATTTGTTGTGCCCGTGTCTTGTTTTGCTCCTCTGTTAAAGTATCTTCATAGGCTCCTGTCTGGATTAATTTTAAGTTACTAGGGTGTTTTTTTTTTGTCTTTCTGTTTCTTCAGCCATCTTCTCTCTTTTCTTTGTCTTTATTTGGTTCTTGTGGTCTGTAGTCCAGTAAAACTTTCCTCTGGGTTAAACCCCAGGTTATTTCTTCTGTGTCACATCTTCCCCCTTTTTCTGGAACTCACTGTCCCCCTGATATCCACACATTTTCTTTCTTGAGAAACACCATCAGAAAATATGTTTCCTCTCTCAATACTTTAACCTCCCTCTTTGCCTTCCCCTTCCTTTTGTGTTCCTTTTCCTTCTTTGGTGTAGTGGGTAGGTGCACGGACTCTAATCTGGGAGAACCGGATTTGATTCCTCCACTTGCACCTGGCTGGATGACCTTGGGCAAGCCGTAGCTCTGATAAGAGCTGTTCTTGAAAAAGAGCAGTTTCTGGCAAGAGCTCTCTCAGCCCCTCCTACCGCACATGGTGTCTGTTGTGGGGAGGGGCAGGGAGAGGAGTTTGTAAGCCACTCTGAGACACCTTTGAGTAGTGAAGGGCGGGGTATAAATCCAATCTCTCCTCTTCTTCTTCTTCTTTGTGATCTTGTTTTTCGTTTGAGTTGGATCTTAAAGAACCATAATTGCAGCAGGGAGTTTTACCACTTTCCTCTTCTCAGTGCAGCCCCCTAAATGCCTGTTTCTTAGACTCAGGAATGGCATGGAATGCAGTATTGAAGGCTGTAGCTGGAATAATTCTCCCCCCAAAAAATAATTAAAATGGAAGGGACAGTTTCTGCCCATTTCCCCTTTTTGGCTACAGTCCCCATCTTCCAACCACACACACACCACATGCTGTGTCTAAGGGTTCCCAAGTTTCAGGAGGGACATTGGTTGGAGGGCTGCAATAGGAAGTCGGAGGTGGCAAAAATCCCTACAGTGACTTTTCTGTTAGTCGTTCTTAGTATCCAGCCCATTGTAAGCACATGAACAGAATTTATTCTTTTTATTTTATGACTGTTCAGTGCCTAAATTTCGAGCAAAGCAAGTGGCAATCAGGGACAGGGCTTTCTGAGTGGAGTTTTGTCACGGATAAAGCTACAAATAGAGGGGAGCACTTGCTAGGCCTGACCAAAAAATCACAGAAAATGTCTTTGTGCACAAAAACAAAACTAGCCTGGCCTCCTGGCTAAAGCACGCGGAAAAAGGAGTTCAGAGGCCCAGGATGGAGTAGCCCTGAAGAAGAGCAAGGAAACAAAGTAGTAACATAATTACAGCCTTACATACATTAGAAGCCATCTATCACGTGATACTTTTTGTTGAGTCTCAGATGCAAAGAGCATCTGAAAATGTCCACAATTTCACAGAAGTGGAGATATTGTTCAAAAATGTGTGTGTTGGTTGGGGGCCCCCAAAATATATTCATATGAATGCAAAACTCGTAATCCCTATTTTTTAATAAACGTTAAGATTAAAAAGAAGCAAGAATGAACGGTTATATATATTTTAAAAAGACATTTCAAGTATAGATAACCTTCTGTGGTGTTTGAAGATATAAGAAAATTAAGTAAGCCAAGTGGGACAGTTAGCTGTTGTTAGGAGATTATGTTAAAATTCTATGAATAGGGGAGGCTCAGTTGATCGAGAGCTTCTTCTCAGAAGGGGCTCCATGCCTGTGACCAGCTTACTTTTGGGTGAGGAACTTTTATGGACTTGTGTAATTGCTCTCCTTTAGTTATCTGTGTAGAATGATGGATGGTATAATGTTTTGTTGATTTAGTAAGTATTAAGAATGCAATAGTTATGCTTTAATAAAAAAGTTTAAAATGGAAGCAGAGATTCTCTAATACTATTGACTTATGCACAATACCCAGAATGAATCTAAAGTGGCCAGGAGTTAAATTATCTGATAATAGGAAAGCTGACTAGGTGCCTAGGGCTTTTTAAGTGTACATCTACACCTGAATCAGGCCTGACCTGAGTCATTTGGAGCAGTCCACCTGGCACCTATTTTATTGGCTTTTAGGTGCCAGGCCAAAATATTTCTTTTCATTCAGACTTTTAGCTAGGTAAGGAAATTGTTTTAGAAGCTCAATCTGCATGCTGTCTCAGTTGAACTTTTTGTCACCCCCTAAAGTTGTTCTTTTCCTCGTTTTCTTTTAGTAGGTGAAATAGGCCTTGTACCACAAGGAGAAAACTGTGGAAATGCTGAAAAACTAGCAGGATACATTTGTTCCCGTAAGTGGGTACACATTTTGGAATTACTGTTTTTAAACCTATTATATTTGGCGTTTTACAGGCCTAAGGTATATTGTTTGCTTGTTTGAAGAAACTGTTAGAGAAATTTGTCTAGATAGTAGATAATCTGCAAATGGAAGACTTAGGGTCATGGCTCCATTGCTGTTACCGGTACATACTCCAGCGCATGGTTTGTAAGCAGTTCCATCGGTGGAAGAAATGCAGGAGATTAATTCTCTCCTGTGATATATTGTGGTTTGGATCCAGGGAAGTGCATGGCCAGTGGTTTTGGGTTTTTTAATTCCCAGTTTCTTCATTTTCTAAACATGAGAACACCAGCTCACAGGTGATTACTCAGGATCAAGAAAGATATCTCTCAGTGTGAGACTCTAGAAAGCAGTTGCCAGATTATATAAACAGTAGAAGACAACCTCCTGAGCTGGATTTATGCACAAACTAAGTAAACTGCAGTTTAGTGACTGAGATTATGAGTGGCATGTCAATACAAAAAAGTTTAGTAGAAAATTAGAGAAGGGGGACAGTGTTATGGGGCCTTTTAAACTTGGCATAGTTCAGGGCTTCAAAATGTCTTCATTTAACCCTGGTAGCTTCCCATGATCAGTCTGTATGTTCAAAATCTCTAATGTGAAATGAATCAGTATTTACAATTAATTCCACATGCCATACATAAACTGGAGGAGGGAAGAATTATGTGCACCTTGGAGGAAGGGTGGAGATAAACCATGCACCTAAATAAATGCACTTAATAAATAATACCCATAACATACTGGACACATCTCCACTAAATCTATGAGCTGTGGGCAGCAGTGTCCAGTGATAATGTTTATACAAAACACCTTTCATAGTAAACAAAACTAGGTAATACTTAACAAACTGGAAACAGTCTTTTTATAATGTGGAATTTATCCTTTATTTTTTACTTGTGCATAAACTTTAAGGGCAAGAGAATTAAGTTTCCATTTAGAAAGACTTATCTGTGGTTTCATGTTCAAACTATAGTACCGGTCTGAAAATAGTTGCATTTGTTATTCCAGTTTTCTCTGCCTTTGGTGCTGACATTGGCTGAGGCACTTGGGAAAACATATCAATGGACTCCTTAATTAAATAGGTAGCATCAGCCTTTTTCTCAAGACAAATCTCATAGTCTTATGGAATTTAATGCCTCTCCATATTTTGTTACGGAGGAAGAAAATACTGCTATGGATAGTGCTTGTTCTGTTGTCCAGTGGTATTAAGCTGCTGTTCATTCTTCCTTTGTAAACACAAGTCTAAAAGGATTAGCATTGCTTTTCAGATATCACATTGGCATTTCAATTAACCAGCAGCAGCCTTGGTAGGATTGATATTAACATATTTTGCTTTTATCTTGCAAAATACTGCTCTGCATTCTGTCTCAAGCCCTTTGTTGCTTCCTGTAATTTATTACAAGCGTGTCTGTGGTGCCTAATAAAACTTCAGTTTGCAATTAGGTTATTCTGATAAATCTGGGCTGACTCCTAATAAGGTCCTTCAGTTTTATTTTACTGGAGTGAGCCTGTGTCTCCCTCGCCAATAGAAAACTCAGGAGTTTAAGAGTAAAAGGCAAGAATGTGGTTCTAGCATATTAAAATAAACAGCGTAATCTATATTGTAGTCCCCCCTTTTCCTTGAAACTTTTCTTTAAAAAGCAAATAATTTCAAATAAAAAGTTTAACATAAGTAGATAATATTTAACTCCTCTGTTCCTCCCTCCAATTTCCCCAACACACCAACCATCTAATCCAGGGAGCAAACATTCCAAGCATTTTGGCTCACAAGTACAATTTATGTGCTTTCTGATATGTGTATGCATCTCTCCTAACTGTTCAGTTTGGGAAATATACCTTCATAAATGTTAGAAGAGAAGGCATTGTCTGGAGTTGGGGGGCAAGAGTGCATTTGAGGAGAAAAAGAAGAAGAGAAGAGATTGGATTTATACCCCACCCTTCACTACCCAAGGGAGTCTTCAGAGTGGTTTACACACTCCTTTGCTGGCGCAGGGCTTAGTAAGGAGAGGTCCCGCTGAGGTCCACAATAAACACACCACACAACCATTTTGGAATAAAGAACAGGCCACAGCTTTTATTGATTACAGACCAAGGAGCATTGGTGAAGCATGGGGGTGGATCTTAGAAAATTGAGCGACCCGTCTGCTGCCCGATGACCATGTCCCTCAGCCCGCCTGCTGAGGGAAAAGCCCGGGAGTGACAAATACTACTGGTATCATCACTGTGTAGAGCCCGCCAGCCCCCCAAAAACAAACCAAACACCGCCCCCCCCCCCCCAAGCTGGTGTGGAGCCAGCTAATGCGGTTGTCCCAGTTTCCCGCCTCTGCTGGCCGTTAGACCAAAAAAAGGGGGGGAGACCTCTTCCAGCCCTCCTTTGCCCACGCAGCAATCCAGCCTTTCAGGTACGTCTTGGCCATGTTTCCCTTCCCCTCCCCACAACAGACACCCTGTGAGGTAGGTGGGGTTAAGAGAGCTCTGACAGAAACTGCTTTTTTTCAAGAACAGCTATGCCAGAACTATGGCTTGCCCAAGGTCATCCAGCAGGTGCAAGTGGAGGAGTGGGGAATCAAACCCAGTTCTCCCAGATTAGAGTCTACACACCTAACCACTACACCAAACTGTAGAAGTACATGCAGAACGGATGAGATCTTAACAGGAGCCATAAACTAAGCATACGCCCATCTCCCAAATCAGTCATGAAAAAGCAAGTTCCAAGCACATGCTGGGCCTACAAGTCACACTTGTCTGTGATTTCTGTGATAAGCAAAGAAAGTACAGGGAACAGCTGCTGTGAAGTAGGCGTCTCTGGAAGTCACCAGCCCGACTGGGCCAGGGTCTTTCTGGTCTAGCATCTGCTTTCCCACCGTAGTGTGACTGATGCCTCTATGAAGCCACCAACTGGGCATCACTGGATCCATGTGACAGTAAATTACAAAAACATGTTACAAGAAAGATATTGTGTGAATGTATTTAGAATTGGCTTCCAGAGGGAGGCCTTGCCAAAGATATCCGTAAGATGCCAAGAAGTTCCCCCTAATAGAGTGGGCTGGAGAGAGGGCTGTCCAGTTTCAAAGGGGGAAGAAATGGGTAGATCAGATCATTGAGATAACTCCCTAGTGATAGGAAGGGAGGTTATGATACTGCTCCTGATGGCACTGGGGACTCCTCTTGTAATTGTCCCATGCCTTTGATGCTTGACAATGCAATCCAAAACAGCGTTACACCCTTCTAAGTCCATTGATTTCAGTGGACTTAGAAGGGTACAACTCTGCTTAGGATTGCATTGTGAGTCTCAGTGGAATTGTGAGATAGCAAATCTATTCTGTAATAAGTTTCTAGATAAGTAAAATACCAATGCCAAGTGATCGAAGGGGAGATAGAAAACTTATTTAGATTATTGGAAGCATTGTGTTTGGTAGCTCTCTAGCAAATAGCAAAAGAAGCAAAACATAGCAAAATAATTTATCTCTTTGCCAGAACATTTTAGCCAAAGTATCCATGCCTTGGCATTCAAACCTCTTTTTAATTTCCATGCTAAAGAGCCTCTGCTTTGTATAAATTTCCTGTGTGCATTGAAACATGCTGTATTTTAAACTGTATGTTCAGTGTGCAACCATTTAAAATAATTAATTTGTGGTCTGTATTTAGAATGTCATCATGAATACCTTCTATTTTTATTTTTCAAACAGGGGAGTCATCCAATTCATTGCCTCTACTTTTCCCTTGTGGGGCTCTCAAGAGGGAAACTCTTCCAACAATGCTTAGAGGAAAAGGTTTGATGTTTTAAAAGAGTTATATAAATATTTGAGCTTAGCGAGACATTGCCTGTTGCCAGACCAGTGATGGGTTTTACATACTTGTTTTAAAGTACTGAAAGTTTGGTTTTTTTTAAAAAAAATCCAACTTATTTCCTCTTCTTTTCACCTTTTTTGGGACTAAGATAGCTACCATATATTTTTCAGGTGGTTAGTTTGCAGATTACAGATTCTATCTTTTATTCATTTTAACCATTTCTATTCTGTGGTACCAGACAATTTGCTTGTCAAGTCACTTACAAGGAGTAAAAAGGCAGTAAACAGATACAACTAGAAATAGCATAAAAACAAGGGGGGGGGGTCTTAAAACCATAACAGCAGTTCTAATAGTGACTACTACCAAAGCAGAGATTTAAAATATCTTAAAATGATAAAATCACACAGCATCTGGTACTTTACAAAAGCCGGCAACACAAACAAACAAGCAGCATCAAATATTAACCACTGAGTTTTGAATTGTGAGTCATTTGTGTGAACTGGAATTCATGTGAAAAAGTTGGGCTGTAAACAAAGCTTGCAAAATGCTAACAAAAAGTAGAGTCAAGGTTTTATAATGGGAAGAGTGCAGTGAGGACTCACGGTGCCTCAGATCTTATTTAGATTCTGCTCTGAGCTTTTCGGGGAAGAGCTTCAGACTGGGACTCTAGCTCAGTGGAATAGTACATTCTTTGCTTTCAAAAGATACCAGGTGGAACCCCTGGACTCTCCAATTGAAGGATCTCAGATAGCAGATGCTCAGAAAGAACAATCTTTGCCTGGAATCCTAGTGAGTCAGAATATTCTGAGCCAGATGGATCAACTTGTTATAAGGCAGTTTCATACATTCAACGTAGGAAAGAGGCAGCTTAGTATTCCCTTTCAGGAGTGAATATAGCTTCTCTCCACACTTTTGGCAGAGTTTCCAGGTAGATTTAAACCAGTGACCTCAACAAAATGAATTGCCAGGGGCACTTCATCTAGGCCATTGAGGTTGGGCAGCACAGGGTGTTCTAGCTACTACAACATTGGGGTTTGATGACCTGAGATGTAGTATTAATACTGCATGATGTGTCAGTGTCCCCTATACTATGAACTGTTCTTTTTCTGGTTTAAATAGCAGAGCCTACTGTCCAGGGTATACCAGAGAATGGTATCCTAATACGTTTTGGCTTCTACAGAAATAGAACCTGGGCACATACTTAAAGAGCTTGTATGCTGAAGAAAGTGTAGTAAAAATGTTAGAATAGAACTACAAATGAAGCACAAGAGAGAGTTGTCCTACTGCTGGCTTTGAAACAAGATGCAATAAAGCCAGTGTATGCCACCTGGTACTGTTGACATGACATATTTCTTCAAGATGGGGATGTAACATACCACAGCTGCATTTCCACTCAATCAGTAGTTCTCAAAATACCCACCTTAATTCTATCCCATTTCTTCCTGTCTTCCTTTAGGGAAAAAGTTTCCAAGTTCATAAAGTTTTATTTTAAAAAATACTGTGCTTTGCTTTCGATAATCACACAGTACATGCAGCAATCTCATCTACTGAACATGAACTCCGAAGCTCATTTTCACACATTCTAAGGCCATTTCATGTATGTGTCCAAACTGGCTAAAACACCCAGACTCTCTAATATTTATAAACTATAAACACTCCTCCGAGTCTTCCTGTTGTTCAAACACATCAGCAGCTCATTTGTGCTTTTAATATACATCTATCTTTAGTCACATTCCCAAAGACAAAAGCAGATGGTAATCCTGTGAACCACTGCTGCCTTAGCTGTCCTATCTGCTGTTTCATTACTCACAGACCCTTCACAAATTGAAACCCAAGGGGGGGAAAGGCATATCTTCTATACTTGAGTTCAGTTGACAGAACCCAGATTTCATTAATCAAATCACCCTTCCAATTAAGGCATCTTTTGCTGTCTGCCATTACATTAGATAACATAATCTGCTACGACAGGATACATGTTTTGATTCTAATGTAAAGCCACCATTATATCTACAAATTCAGCAGTCATAATGGACAGTTGATCAGTCTGTTGGACCTGTGTCCCGTCTCCAGAAACAGGGATGCAAAAGAAGGTACCATGCCTTCCCACACTAAGGCACGTTAGACCTATCCATGTATATATGCATTTATTATTTATTTAATTGCATTTATATCCTGCCCTCCTCGCATGCGGGCTCAGGGCGGCTTACAAAACACAGGTGTAAAACACCACCACAGTTAAAACAACTAAGGCACACAGTGCGATAAAATACAGTTAAAACAATTTAAACACAGTTAAGCACAGTGGGCAACTTCCAAGGATCCATCGCGACTAACATACTTGCTCCCTATTGCACATCACATTGAGTCAGAGAGGGGGATGCTATGGCCCCGATGTTCGGTGGCCAGTCAGCCTAACCCAGCAGTACTGCTTTGCAGTCACCCGTTGGTGGTGGTGGTGGCGGTGGCTCCTATTCTAAAGCCTGGCGGAAGAGCTCCGTCTTAAAGGCCCTGCGGAACTGTAACAAGTCCCACAGGGCCCTGATCTCCTCCGGGAGCTCATTCTACCAGATAGGAGCTGCCACCGAAAAGGACCTGGCCCTGTGGCAGCAAGCCTGGCCTCTTTAGGGCCCGGGGTCACTAGACGGTGTTGTGACCCCGACCGAAGTGCTCTTTGGGGCCTGTTCAAGGACTGCACTTTTAATGCTTTGAAATTAGTCTGCTCTCTCACATCTTTTGCCAGTTCCCCAAAAAATCACAGATGAAGATGTATCCCCTCTCATATATTTTATTAATAATACTCAAATGTTGTATTTATTGGCTATACCAGAGATCTTGCACAGCTCATTTAAAGTCTATTACAAGCTTTCTGATTCTCTCATGGGCTTCTGTGAGTGTAACATATTCATATAACATCACTTCTAAATTAATACATTTTTGATTAGAGCAAAGATACTGCCTTACTTGGGAAAAATCATGTATTTTTGGATCCTTGAAAAATCTTCAGCTGCATGTTGTGGAAATTTTTTTCCGTTTGTTCTCCAGTTCAGTTTACCTTATCTGCCTTGATCAACTTCCGAACCCCATTTTTTGAATAGTGAAATGGCCATATGATAGCATCAGCCACTTAAAATTTTTATATAAGTATATACTACATGGTAATCAGCTTTTTACAGATACATTTTCTTAAGAATTTGCTTTGAATACATATGAACACATGAAGCTGCCTTATACTGAATCAAAATCAGTATTGTCTACTCAGACCGGTAGCAGCTGTCCAGGGTCTCAGGTGGAGGTCTTTTATATCACCTCTTATCTGATCGTTTTAACTGAAGATAATTGGGGATTGAACCTAGGACCTTCTGCATGCCGAGCAGATGCTCGGCTAGTGAGCTACAACTCCCCCTTCCAAATCAAAGAAGTATTTGCAGCTGAATTATAATCAGAGACTGCTTAACTAAATAGATTTAAACTTTTGCATGAATGCTCAGTATAGCTTTAGTTTAAATATACCCTTATTAATATTTTGAATATTTAATATTTTGAATTGATTGAAACTAGTAAAACCCTGTGCCATAACTGTTTTTTTAATTACAGATATTGCATTTGAAAGCCTTACGGTTTATCAAACCGGTCAACATCCTAATCTTAATGAATCCTTAAGGAATTACTTCTCACAAGAGGTATTTTACCATCTGAGTCGTCATTTAGCCCAAGAAATGTACTATTTTCTGTTTGCTGTCTATGTAAGTCAGTATTGTGCAGGAGTTAGGCCAACAGAGTCTTCTTAAGCATCCACCTTTCCAGCAACTGAGGCCTTTTGGTTTGAGTCATCTCAGGTATAATACGTTTGATAAATATGGCACTGGTCTCCAGATATTCCACAAACCACGCAACTGGTAGTTTTATATTACAAAACTATGGAATATTTCTTAGCCTGCTCACTTGGGTGTGCGTAACGCTAATTTTGTTTTTATTAGCTTCTGTATGTGAGACGTTCAACATGAACAACCTATTTTAGTTGCCCTCCTAGAAATGTAATCAGGTGTTGAGGCCAGTGGTCTTGCTGTTCAGTTCACTCATTCAGTACCAAAGCTGTACAGAGCAGAGGCTGCTTCTAGCTTGCACCATTGCTTAGTTATTATCTATATTCTATGGCAGCAACCCAGTACCTATAACAATCCTAGTAAAGTAAATGGAAGTACTGAAGGCTTAGGGTTGTATCCTGTGACTCTATCGCCTTTCCTGCTAAAATATGTATACTTGCAATGGCAGCCTTTTCGACTGAGTTCAGAAAAACACATGTAGATCTATTGATGAATTTTGCCTATCAAATTCTTCAGTACAAGAGCTTATATTCAAGAAACAGATGAATCAGGCTGTGGCACCTTGCACCTTTAGTGTTTCTTGCCTGTCTGAGCATGGCACTTCTTTACACTGACTTCGTTAGATTGAGTATTGATCTCAATTCTTGTTGCTTTTATTCCACACACTGAATGGCTGTGTTGAGCTAGCCCCAGTTACATCATCTCAGTTTCCAGACTATTGTAATAGCAGCCTGCATTTTGTTTGATCAGCACCAGCTATAAACTTGACTCATTAGAACAGGGGTTCTCGAACTGTGTGGCAGGCCCCCTTGGTACATGTGGATGGCACAGGATCTTGATGCAAGCAGAGGCTTCATCTGTCAGTCAACAGCTGTCTGAGTTGAATGGCCCTTGGCAGAGGATGCCCAGTAATCCACACTAGATGTGTGTGTTAACTGCATCCTTATAGTCGTATCACTTCAAAAATTGTGATAGAGGTACTACCTACCAGATTTTAGGGAAGCATGTAAGACCTAGTTATTTTGATGGGATTTTTCTTGAGATGGATGGATTCCTGAACTGCTGAATTTCCCAATATGGGTGATTTTTGGATTTGTACTATTATGTTGTTGTTGTAAGTGGTTCAGTTTAGCTTTTGGGGGGATAACTGAGTGAATTATTTTGATGAGTTATGTCTATAGTGTTAAGCTTTGTTGTTAGCTTATCAGAAGGGCAGGAGATAATTTTTTAAAAAATAAATGTCAGCTGCCTAACGTTTTCATAAAAAAATAAATAAATGTCAGCTGCCTAACGTTTTCAAAAACATTTTTACAAATCTGCACATCCAATCAAATTCCCAGGGGCCAATCAGAAGCCTTGTTGTGCAGACACCCTACCTGGCTCTGCCCACGGTCTAAAAACACTTGGTGGGTGCTAGGAAAGGTATTGGTAGGCACCACATTGGGGACCCCTGGTGTAAGCAGCACTATATTCCGCTGGTACAGCTCTGTAATCTGCATGATGCTTGTTTAATTTCTGATTCTTCCTTTTGAATGTTATTTAAGATTAGCCTGATCTTTTCCAGCTGCCTTCTCTGGTGGTGGAAAATGCCATCAAGTCACAGCTGACTAATGGCGACCCCCCCCCGCCCCGTAGGGTTTTCAAGGCAAGAGACATTCAGAGGTGGTTTGCTGTTGCCTGCCTCTGCATCACGATCCTGGTATTCCTTGGAGGGCTCCCATCCAAACGCTAGCCAGAGCCGACCCTGCTTCGCTTCCAAGATCCTGCCAGATCAGGCTAGCCGGGGCTGTTCAGGTCAGGGCAGTTGCCTCCTCTAGGTGTAACTAAAAATCAGATTTCTGCAACACATTCTTGAGGAGAAAATGTAAATATGCTGTGAAATACTGGAACCTGTGGGATTTTATTTATTTATTATTATTTCAATTTATATCCTGCCTTGCTGGACAAGCTGGCTCAAGGCGTCGTACAGACGTTAAAATGCAATAAAACAATAAATACAGTGAAATTCACATAAACATCATAAAGTGCTAATAAGAACAATACAGGTGATGGCGGCATTCAGTATACAATCCAATGGTGGAAGGCAGTATCCAACGGTGTGTCATAAGGGCCGTGAGATGTTCCAGTGACACATTCGTCAGTGGCAGCTCCTAATCTAAAGTCTGGTGGAAGAGCTCCGTTTTACAGGCCCTGCGGAACTGTAAAAGGTCCCACAGGGCCCTGATGTCCTCCGGGAGCTCATTCCACCAGTGTGGAGCCGCCACTGAAAAGGCCCTAGCTCTCATAATGGCCAACCTGGCGACTTTTGGGCCAGGGAGAGTCAGGCGATTTTGCGACCCTGACCTCAGTGCTCTCTGGGGCACATATGGGGAAAGGTGGTCCCTCAGGTAGACAGGCCCCCAACCATATAGGGCTTTAAAGGTCAAAACCAGCACCTTGAAACAAATCCGGTAAGCTGTTGGCAGCCAATGCAATGCCTTCAGCACAGGCTGGATGTGGTCTTGTATAGAGAGGCCCATCGACAGCCCGGCTGCCGCATTTTGCACTAGCTGCAGCTTCCAGATTTGAAACGAGGGCAGCCCCATGTAGAGAGCATTGTAGTAGTCTAATCTTGAGGTGACCATAGCATGGATCACTGTTGCCAGGTCATTGCATTAGAGGAAGGGAACCAACTGCCTAATCAGCCGTAGATGGTAAAAGGCTGCCTTGGCAGTGGCTGCTACATGGGCCTCCATTGTTAAGGCGGCGTCCAGGAGCACTCCCAAGCTCCTAACCCTCGGCACTGGCACCAGTGGTGCCCCATCAAAGGTCGGTAGTGGGATCCCTACCCCCGACCTGCTCCAACTCAGGCATATAGGACCTCTGTCTTCATTGGATTCAATTTCAATCGGCTCAGTCTAAGCCAGCCCACCATGTCCTGAAGCGTCCACTCCAGGTCATCAGGGGTAGAGTCGAACTGACCACCCAACAACAGATATAGCTGGGTGTCATCCACATATTGGTGACACCCTAGCCTATGCCTCCAGGCAATCTGGGTGAGGGGGCACATGTAGATGCTGACAGCTAGATTCCATGTGGCCACTTGCACAGCTTAAAAGCCAAGCTAACTTTTAAACTGGAAAGCAGTGTGTCTCTTTAGGAATGCAGATGTCTGGTGAAAATCAAAGAAACCTCTGGCAGAATAGTTTATAAGAGATGCATCCAAATAGTAATACTGTACTTTAGTAGATGTTCTCTTTGTCTTTATATTTTTACATAGGGTGTCCCTGCAAGTGTTACATTCTTCAGTCCATCTGGTGTCAAATATTGTCTGAAGCAGATTCAGAAATTATCTGGTGATCTCATGCCCCACATTAAGGTAAAAGTCTGCAGCAGCTATTGGAAATAAAACAAAATGGTTCACAGAAGAATGATTCACATTTGACTTACTGGCCATCCTTGCATCATTAGCTTTTTGTCTTCATTTAACTGGGATGTAGTACAGGTAGCAACTGTTAATTACCTTAGAACCCTCTGTAGAAGATATAATAGTTTGCCCATTTTTCTTAGAGACCTTAACTCATTTAGTATGTCTGATTCATATGCATCTGTGGGCATTTCAGTTTGTTGCATGACATTAATCACACAATTGAGGATGCTATGTTAATTACACCTGAAACTGTTCTTCAGATATTAATCATTTTTGTTATTTTTATTTTATTGGACATGTTTCCCAACCTCCCTGTAAGCAGGCTCCATCAATATTAATACAATATACAAATCAATTAAAAACCACTTTAAAACAGCACAAAATCATACAATACTGTGTAAAATCTGATCAGATGTCTCAGCAATTAAGATAGAACAGGAGTGTGGGTTCCCAGATGGCTATTTTAATCCAGGCCACTGATGGGAGGCCAACCAGAAGGGGGGAATGTCCACTGCCTCAACTAAAAGCTCGGTGGAAGAGCTCTGTCTTACAGACCCTGTTGAACTCTTGAACATTAACAGTTAGTAAGGTTCACAACACCGCTATTTGAGTTCCACAGAGTTAGTATGAATTGAAAATAGCTTTGAATGAAGATTGTTGTTGTTTGTGAGATACCTAACTGAAAAACCCTAATGTTTGCCTTGTGATCAAGATAAAGGTACTTCTGTTTGCGGTAGGGCTTAGCTTCTCCATTTTGTATTTTTGCAGTTCTGTTCCTAGATTGTCACATGTTGGCTATTTAGCTAATAAGAAAAACATATTTAATCTGCAGAGAATATAAGTAGCAAAGAAAACCATTAAATTGCCCTTTTTTGTTTCCGAGTATCAGGAGCCACTTCTAGGCCAATACTGTTTCTTGAATTTGTTGTTAGTATTACTGTTGGTAGAATCTGAACTGTTATCTACAGAGCCTGAGAAGCATGTCTCATGTGGTACTAAGACTTTTCAGCTGTCCAAGCTGAATTTAGCAGCAGTCATGTAAACTTTACTTAATGTGTCTTTTCAATTTTGGCTCTTAGTAGCATGAAAGTGACCTTGGAATATTAATTTGAACATTTCTGAATAGGCCGTAAAATTGATCTTTTGCAAGGAAGACTTTTATCAGGTGGTAGACTAATATAGCAATAGCTAATTGTATCTGTCTATCCTGAATAATGAGGCTATCATTTCAGTTTGCAGCCATAGGTCCAACAACAGCTGAAGCTATGGCCACTGAAGGAATTGTTGTGAGCTGCACTGCCATCAACCCTACTCCACAACATCTCACTGCTGGTATTAAAAAGAGTCTCCACTTGTAGAACTGCTGTTCACTCAAGTTGATCTATTTTAAGGCCATGGCTTGGATCCCACCTAGATTTTCGCCAATTCCCCCATCCTCTGATTTTCCCTGAAAGGTATTCTTGGGGGTTGCCATGTCATGGAAGCAGCATTTCGGGGGTGCTTTGGGCTGCCTTGGGAGAGCGGAATTGTCAAAAATCACACCCCACCACTGCCCTTGTACATGCAGAAATTCCAGGTGGGATCCAAGCCCACATGTTTAGTAGGAGTAAGATCTCTAAAATGAAATACATGGCTTGTCAATGTGGAATGTAAAATTCTTTTTAAATGCACGTTATATTCAGATTTAGCTTTATATTGTATAAAACAATGGTGGGAAATACAGATTACAGTTAAAGTTGTTAAAACTGTCCAATCCATTTAGCACCTTGTTATGTATGTTACACCCTAATAAATGTGAAGAAGTTAGCATCTCTGAGTAGGTTTTAGAGAAAGAAGTAATTATGTTAGGTGCTCTGTTGTCTTCTAATTAAAAATTGTATTTAATATAAGTAATGTTCCGTAGTCCAGCTGGCATTTTTCTTGCATCTGTGGGTTGCAAAATTTCAAAAATACAGACTTTTAAAAATCACCTATCTAATCTTTAGGTAGTCTGTACCTGGCCCTTTGAGGAATATTTTTGCATTGTTTGCATACCTCATGGATACACTAATACTGTTTTCACAGTTGCTATTATGAAGCAGTAGCAAGCTGCCATGGTGCTGAAAACTACTTGTCAATTTGACTGTTAAAATGCCACTTCGGATTAATTTGTATTTTCTCTGACAAAGATTCCAGCTAACTCAATAAACAAAACAAAATACCGTGCTCTAGCTTCAAATTTGTATTTTTAAACCTTCATGGGTCAGAAAACTCAGATTATGAATAGAGCCTCAATAAAATAGTTCTATAATGTACTTGTAGTTTTGTCTGTACCCTGGAAAAAGCAGTTAAGTAACAAATTGTAGAGAAAATAACTGATGACATGGTCATACTGACTAGTACCACCAGCAGGGGCGTCTTGGTAATCTTGGTTTGTGCTGAACGCTTTATGACCACTAAATTAGCACATGCAGATTCAGTCTGGGCCGAAACAAGACCAATACAACAGTTATGTATTTAGCCCCCACCTGTAACTGAGTGGATGAATAAATTGAAGCTTAATCCAGACAAGGCAGAGTTGGTGGATGTTGCTTGTTCTAGTTGGAGAGCTGACATTCTCTGAAAGACACTGTTTGGAGCACTTCTGGAAGCTCAGTTATTGTGACCAGGAATGCTTATTATCAACTTCTGCAGATTTGCCAGTTCCACTGAAACGGAAAGATGAGATGACTGTCACCCAGTCTTGGATTTTCTTCCAGACTAAACTGCACATACTAGGCGGTGCTACCCTTGAAGGCTGTCAGGGAATTTCAGTGGAGCCTAAATACTGCTTTTTGACAGGTGTAAGAAGGGAGAAGCAAAATTTCACTAGTCCTAATGTCATTGGCTAGACTTTTAAGCTATAAAATCCTGACCTAGATAGCCCAGGCTAGCCTGATCTCCTCGGGCCTTGGAAGCTAAGGAGGGTTGGCCCTGGCTAGTATTTGGATGGGAGACCACCAAGGATGTCCAGGGTTGTTACGCAGAGGAAGGCAGTGGCAAACCACCTCTGACCTTCTCTTGCCTTGAAAACCCCACGGGGCCACCATAAGTAGACAGCAACTTAATGGCACTTTGTACACAACCTTAAAACCCTAAACTGTCCAGAGTCAGCTTACTTATTAACATTTACCAGTGAGCCCCTGTGCTCTAGATACTGTCATCCACCAGTACCTTTTTGTTGTTACTACAACTCTGGGAACTTCCTACCTGATTCTTACCTGGGGGGGGGGGGGGGGAGAAAGGCATCTCTGCTGTCAGATTTTATTTAAAGGCAACTAAGTTATGACACTATTAAAGTCATGATGGGGGGGCCGCCTGCCTATTTGTTATGCACCAAACTGCCCCCCCCATCATGTTTTTTCCAGTTTAGGACTAATGAAGTTGCATTTATGGAAAAGGCAGGAGAACTGCTATAAGAGTTTTGAAAATCCCCTTGGTTTAGATTGAGAATTCAACAGACACTATTTTTTTGACTAGCACAATTCATTTTTGTCTTGTTGTGCTGTTGCCCATAACATAGACCCAAAATTATTTTGCATATTCAAATGGAATTAAGAGAATGTGTGCTCAGTATAAACCAAGCAGAGCTGGTTACTGAGAATTTAACTGATTTGGCTATCCTTAAATGGCCGCCCTGAAAAATCCCCCCCAAAATCAGGATTTTTTCGGACTCCCAGATATCCACAGTTAAAGGGCACTCACAGCTTGCAAAAGGCATTTAAAGGGACTGTGATCCCTTTAAATGCCTCCCTCCATTGGAAACTTCCTCTTTTGGGCAGTCCAGTCTAAACCAGGGTGCCCACCAGAGCCTGTGGGGAGAAGCCTTGGCTGAAGCTAGCTCCTCTTTGCAACTCAGTTTTGACTGAGCTGCAAGGAGCCAGCCCAGGATCAGCCAGGGCAGTGCGAAGCTCTCAGCTCCCACCCACTAGTTGAGCCTCTTAGGTTTTTTTCCTTCTTGGGTCCATTGGACCCCCCAAAATTCAGGAATCCCAAATATTTTCCAAATACCATACCGGAATTGGGATTTGGGAATATCGGGAAATACTGATATTTTTCGGGTTCAGTATACCCAAACCTGAAAAATACCAGTGGAGGGGTTTTGCACACCCCTAAAGAGAATTTCTTACAGATAGTGAGAACAAGACAAAAACTGCATCAGTTCCATCTTACTACATAGCATGTGGCCAATGAATAGCATCAAGACAATGTATCAGTATCACCTCCTAATTTACTCAGACAGGAGGCAGAATGTCTGACTATCTCAGTACAGAGCAAAAGAAAAGGTACATTACACTGGTTATTTAGTGCACTGGCTTGGGTACTGACAGTTCCTGCTGTGTAATTTCTCCCTGATGCCAAAGTGCATTAAGTGTGAGGCTAGAGGGAGAGAATTGCTGCTTATAAAATGTGAGAGACAGGGTTTATAGGCACTAAAGCAATTCAGCTGTTTTGCAGTCACTGGTCAGCATAACTGTAAGATCCACACTGCTGGAGTCAGACCTTGTAGAATGAAGTCAATCCCTGTAGCTCAGTGGTTACAAGTGTGTTTGATTTCTTTTCTTTTTTCTTTTTAAAAATCCTTCGGTCAACAAAGCCTTTACATTCTCTTCAGATGGAAGCCCCAGAGCAGTAAGCTGCAGCCTTGATTCTACAACAGGGAGTATGAGGAAGGAACAGATGCACACCTGTCAGTTCTCCCCTTAGCAAGAAATGGAATGTCTGTTCACCAAACTCTTCTGAACAATTTTAATCAGTCAGGCATTAATGTAAGCTTCCCCATGGACCAAATTCTCTTGACAGAAAGTTAGCTTACATATGAGTTAAAGTATAGTTTTCAAAAACTGAACTACAAAATACCAGTTATTTTCCTTACTGAAGGGATGTACAGTGTTAAGTATCAAAATGAGAACAAAAGGAATCTTAATATTGCTATTAGCACACTGCTACATAGATTTAAGTATTACAACTGCTTTTCTCATCGGTTAAGCTGAGCAAGGGGACAAAATACAGGCAGTGGAAAAAACACAGTCTACACAGGAAATGAACCTGTCCCATCTCCTTGTAAAGTGCAAAAAGTCAATAGCTACCCAACACATCCATTGATGGAAACTGACTGTATTACTGGTTATGCCGTGATGCTCATTTGGTCCCTAAACCATAGCAATTGTACTTTCAGGGTATATATATATCTCTTTATAGAAAAACAGCCATGACACAAATCTTTCCACAGTAATTGTCTCATGCTTGTATGCAATCAATATATTCCTGTTTTGTCTGGCCAAGCAAAAGGACAGCAATAAAAGCAGGGACACAGGAAGTTTAATATATATGACTGGTGACATTACAATATGTTCGAGTCATGACTAGATCTCACTGGAAGAATGAGAAAAGCATCACAGGGTACAGCTTTGTGGTTGAAAATTTCTTAAAACTGCATAAACTACCATAGAAATTACAATTAACTGGCACCTTTTAAAAAATCCACTACGCTTTATACAAATGAAAGCGGGATCTGGATAAGGACTTCACAAGTCACAAGTGTAGTCACTGACACAATAGCAATACCCATTGCAGTTACTGTATAAGGTTCAGCCATGTAGATATACGTACAATGCTGTATTTTATTGAGTTGGCATGAATCCAAACCTGATTTGAGAACTGTCAGTTGGTGGCTTGAAGTCATGCATTGATTATCAGGGTCTGTTGGACCATGGACAGACATCATATTGCTATAAATTTAAATTTGTGAAAGACACATACCATACACTGACAGGCGTACTAGTCACACACAGGAGAGAAAAAAATAGACACAGCAATTACCAATAAATGTTTAGTGGAACGTGTGTTACTGGCTTATGTCCTCAAATGTATTTGTACACTTGGGTTTTGGAGCAGGAACATGACACACCACTAACAAAATGCTTATATATATATATTTTAATAAATTTCTTCAAAATACAACTTTATTCACAGTTTCATTTCTGGAAAAGGTAGTGATAAGATAGAAAGGAGGCCATTTTATGTTCTAGGATAATGTCTGAATTAAGTATTACGCTGAAGTGAAAAGGCACATTTTGGAGGAATATGGTAGGTGCTGTAATTGTTTGCATATATAAATAGAATTGATAGTTTTAAATTAAAACTACTGGTAGATATCTTCCATGGAAGTTTTGCATACCAAAATGTTTACAAAAACAGCAAAATGGAGTCTAACAGATGAGCGTTAACAAAACCATCCTATGCAACACTACCAAATTCACTACAGTTTTAAGTAAAACAAACTGTACATTTTTACATCTATATTCAATGTTTAACACTTTAAATATAAAAACACAGTATGAAACAAATACCCAAATCATTAAAGTCAAGACTCACAGTAAACTTCTGGTTTTCCAGCTGTGCCATCATTTAAATATGAAATATAAATTAAAAAACAAAATCCCTCCTGGAGCAAGGCACTGATTCAACTCCTTTGACATACCACTGTTCAGTTTTAGGTCACTGAATGCCCAGATTTTTGCCTTCGCTTCCCTGGGTTAACTGTTCCAGTAAGTTTAAAATAACTTCTATTCTTTCAAGCAGAGTCAGGTTTTTGTTAGCTACTGATCGCAAGAGAAGTGAATAAACATACTTATTGGTCTTCAGAATGTCTTCCTCTTCAATGTTACCTCTGGAGAGGGGGAAAAAGAAAGATGAGCTGATTGTCCAAAAAAGCACATGACCTCTGCAAATTACAACAGACATTTTATACGTCCGCTTGTCACTCAAGTACAAAAGTATGCCTTTTCCAATCCCCACCTGAAGAAAAGTGGTTTGAAAAATGGGGGAGACAAAGGGGAAATGAACGCCAATCCTTCTTTAAATTGCAGCAGAACCACAATTCAGCTCCCATTGCAGGAGAACCCAGAAATAACCGACTTTATAGAAGGAGGTTGCCTGGCTTGCAACTTCTCAACATTTTGTGATTGGTCCAGTATCCCACAGAATTCGTTTTTCATACTGGCTCCAGCCTCTCATGGCAGCCATTCTGTGGCAGTCCCCATTTCCTGTTCTCAAAATTGTAAAAGTGCCCACAGGCTCAATAAGATTGGGATCCCTACCATAACCAATACAAATGTGGACCATCTTCTCTGCTTCTCTGCCAATTCATTTTAGTAGCATCTGTCACAAAAGTAATTTGCCAGAGGGACTCAAGTATATAGAATAGTCTCCCTTCTGCTAAGTGAGGAGCCTTGCTCCAGTGAAAGAGTGCTTACATAGATCCTAAAACTTTCACTAGCTCTGTATTTTTATTAATTTCAATTCATACCAATTTATAATTACACAAAAAAATAAAGTATAATTTTCAATTAATACTGTTTTCTGGAGAATAACATTTGCTTATAATTTCTAGATTTCACCCATCAGAGTTCTTGGATTTCCCTTTAGATATTACAGCATTTCACGAACTTTGATCCTGGAGGGGAGGGGCTTGTCCTCTGTATCCCCAGTCTTAGTGGCCCTGCCTCTGCAGCAGGACGTCTGGCGGTGTTCTTGGGAGCACGAAGATCCTGGCAACTTATAGAAAGAAGAAAGTGAGTTGTTTGGGAGGCGGGGGAAATCGTTAGCTGCCCCCCCTCTCAGGAACATTCGTAAGGACAGGAATGCGGCTGCAGGCCTCTGAGTAGGCAAGGCAGCTGGGCACTGGCCTTCATCTCCACATGCTTCGCTGGACTGCCGAGGGCCCCTCCCCCACCTCCCCCCTTTTTGTTCCAAAGCCAGGGAAGACGGGGGAGGGGGGAGACGCGGAGGCCAATAAGTTTGTGGGTGGCGCGGCTGTGTGCAGCACGATCCCATACTTCACAGGAGCCAAATCCTTTTGCCGGTAAGTTTGCGGGGGTGGCGTGGCTGTGTGCAGCGCGATCCCGTATTTCACAGGAGCCAAATCCTTTTCCCGGTGGTGACTGGGACGGCTCCACAGCAAGCGTCCTTTTTTCATCTTACAGCCTCTGAATCATGATAGGGGTGTGTTTTGGCGAGGGGGGAGCCGGGCCGTGAGGGCTGGATCCGGTGGACTGGCCTGGCTCAGTATGGCAAATAAAGGCTCCTGGACCCCCCCTCCCCCTTTTCTTTTGCCTGCGGTAGTCTGATCTTGGGGGGGGGGAGATCTTGTTTTTTCTCCCTGGAGTTTGAAGGGGAAAATAGGTGGCAAGATAGAGGTGGCATTTTGACCTCTAAGGGCTATATAGTTCCTAGAGGATTATTGATCGGATCTCTCTTGGAGAGCTGATGGGATGTATGTTCTATTTATCCTTCCTTGGTGCTTACACAAGATAAGCTGGAAAAGGCGGGAATGACGGCCATTTTAACTTCTTAGGAGTGATAGGCTGTTGCTTTCACTTTCAGGTTCACTTAAAATGGCGGACAAAGCTGGTCCTTCAAGCTCCCTTCCAGTAGATGCTATTGAAGGCACCCAAATCTTTAATAGGCACCCAAACCCTTAGTAAAGAGCCGCTGGGTCTGGAATTTTCGAGGGAGGAGGCCCAGTCTCACCTTCGGTTGTGGCTGAAGGAGGAATTACAGAAGGAAGCTAAAGTTTTGAGGCAGCAGATGTCTATCTCTCAACCAAGCAGGGGCAAGCGGTGCAGGAGTCCCTCCCCAGACAGCCCCCTTTCTAGAAAGAAGGTTCCTTTTGAGGGGGTCGATCATAGTCCTTTACTTAGTGACATGGGAGAAGAGTCAGGTTCTGAGTCTCCTGTATCCGATAAGGAAGAGGGGCAATTGTCTGAGGAA
>NW_015172628.1:13134-14715 GCF_001447785.1 Gekko japonicus | reverse complement strand
AAAGTGGCATCAGTACCATTCAAGGGTGTTAATCTTTTTGGGGCAGGCTTAGATAGATATCTCACAGAAGATGAAGACAAGAAAAAAGTGCTACCATCCAAAAAGAAGGAGGGGAAGCCCTCTAGGCCTTCTCAGTACTTTCGGGATTTTAAGCAGGACGACAGGCAGAATTACAGTAGAGCTTTCAGGGGCAGATGGCAGAACAGTTCCAGAGATACAAGATCGCAGCCCTTTTCAGGGAAGTCAGGTCAAGATTCCAAGGGTTCTAAGAAGGAATCCTCGGCATGACTAGCACGCCATGTTGGAACCTCTATAGAAGGGGAGAGTTCTGCTAAGGTTTTGACACCAGTACCATCGGCTAACAACAATAAGCTAACGAGGAGTATACTCTGCCTTCTATGTGGCACACTGGACAAAGGGGGAAGACAGAGTGGTGCTAGTTCAAACGGGACTGCCCCTGAGTGCCCTGGAACCGGAATTGATGAGGTTCATGTAGCAGTTGGCCAGTGTGTTGAGGACAAACCTTCTGGAATTCCTGCTTTTGATCCAACTTCAGGGACAAGGGGTCTGATTTCAGGAAGTACAATATCGGACGAAGGTCTACAAGTCTCTGGTGAGGGTGGAACAACATATGGCACTACCTCTATTGGCACACCTCCAGGCCTGGACAGTGTGGTTCCTCTTCCTATCGAGGTCCTTCCTCGGGAAACCGAGGTGTCTTCATTGGACAGTGGATCTGTTGGGACGTGGGGGGACACTTCACCTGGGATTGGACATGTTAGAGTTAGCCTGGAACTGGAAAAGCGCCAACTAGAGGACATAGGCTATGAGAAGGGGTGTGTGTGGATACTCTTTTGGCTTCTAGGAAGGGATCCACCAATGGATCATAGTGTCTATAAAGAGGAGTGGAACCCCTCCTATCAGGGGTGGGGGATATCTTGGCTTTTCTGCAAGTGGGTTTGGACAAGGGCTTGAGTTCAAGTACCTTGAAGAGGCAGGTGGCAGCCCTCTCAGCTGTTAAGGAGGCTAAGAAAGGTGTCTCCTTGGGGCAACACCCACACATTAGACGTTTTCTGAAGGGTACTTCACTTCTTAAGCCACCCCAGGTACATAGGTTTCCCACCTGGAACCTAAATTCTGTGTTGAGAGCCCTGTGCCATGCCCCGTTTGAGCCCATGGCATCTTGCCCTCTGAAGGAGCTGACTTTCAAAACAGTCTTTCTGGTAGTGAGTTAAAGGCTCTGTCAGTACACAAAGAACTTTGTATTTTTCATGTTGACAAGGTGGTGCTGAGGCCAGACCCGGCATTCATCCCTAAGGTAAACTCGACCTTTCATAGGTCATAGGAAGTTGTTCTCCCATCGTTTTGCCCGGATCCCAAGCATGAGAGGGAAAAAATATGGCATAGATTAGATGTTCACAGAGCCCTGAGTTTTTATATGGACAGAACTAAGGGATGGAGAAAAACGGAGTCTTTGTTAGTTTCCTTTGGGAAAAAGGCTCAGGGAGAAGCTATCTCCACTTCCACCATTAGTAGGTGGATCAAAGGTTGTATCATTTTGGCCTATAAGGCTTTGGGTCT
>NW_015172628.1:0-11663 GCF_001447785.1 Gekko japonicus | reverse complement strand
CATGTTATCGAGCGTTTCCTTCTTTAGAAGTTATTTGCAAAGCAGCGACATGGAGGTCCGTTCACTCTTTTACGAAACATTATCGCATTGATAAGTTGGCCTCGGCTGAGGCGGCCTTTGGTGCTGCAGCATGCCCTGTAAAGACTGGAAGTCGTTGGGCCCACCCTGTCTTGTACTGCTCTTTTATGTTGTGTGCGAGTGCAGAGGCATTCAGGTGAGTCGCCGCCGGGTTGGTCGGAAGAGAGAGGGGGGGAGGAAGTATTTCCTTGCATTGTGTCGTCGGAAGCTTTCACCGGCCGGAGTTCATTTCCCGGGGCTCCCACTACCGGGACCACCGGAGAACGGAAGATTTTGTTCACTTACTGTGAAGCTTCCTTCTCGGTGGTCCTGGAGTGGGTCATTCCTACCCGTCCTGTTGGAAGGAACGTCTTCCGGTACTGAGGGACGTTTGTAACTTGAAAGTTATGCATCTCAGAAGTAAGTTTGTATGTTATGGCTGTTGTTCAAATAAAGTTTGCTGTTGGTTGGAAACCTAATGGTTGGATCAGTTACTGGTTGGGTGGCAGGTGGTTTCATTTGATCCAGTTTTTTGATACAGGTCGTTGGGGATGGTCGGCTTGGTGAATGACTGGGGATACAGAGGACAAGCCCCTCCCCTCCAGGATCAAAGTTTTACCGGCCCTGCAAGTGGAGGGGAGGAGCTAACCCCATGTGTAATGGCTTAAGGAATGGCCCACTCCGGGACCACCAAGAAGGAAGCTTCATGGTTAAGTGAACAAAATCTTCCGTTTCCCTCCGGATCAACTGTTTTATTTCCTCTCTAAGCTGATGCTGGCCAATCACAGGATGAGTAGAGCAGCCAATCACTTAAGCTCTTCTCTCCAGGGAAGATTAACTCATAACTTCCCTCTCTGTCCCAAGCAGCATTTTAAAACCTGCTTTTCTGTGCAATCCGTCACATGTACACAGTCATACACAGATCAGTTGGCAGGGTGTTTTTTTTTTAATTGCAAATATTCCAAGAAAGCAAGCTGCAATAAAATGCTTAACATTTGGCAAAGGGAACTGACAGTTTAATTACCCAAACCAATTTGTCAATTAAGATGCTCCAATAAATTTAAATAAGAACATCTAGGAGTAGGCATTTTATGTTTTTTGTAGCCAGATTCCACTTGGTGTTTCATATAGCTTACGTCTTACTGGTTTTACAACCAAAGTAATAAACAGCAGCAGAGAAATACTATTTTGTTCATTTTAAGTTCTGTGCTTTATTCACTGCTGTTCTACTGAGGGGGATGCACATTATAATAACTAATACTGGCTATCAGAATACATTCTTAGCTAAGTACCCTATTTAAATCTGAGATGAGAGAAAGTCATGTAACAAACTTATTTCCATAAGGCTGCTCCTTTCTGCAGGGTTCTCAGTTAAAATTAGGAATGGGCACAAACCTAAAAAGGGTGGTTCAGTTTGGCCCACAAACCGAACCCCAAATGGGACCCACCTGAACTGGTTCAGCAACTTCAGTTCACCCTTTCTCCCAGCCACAGCTTGCCAGGGTCGGGGGGGGGGGGAATTGCCCAGGAAGGGACTTTTTGCTCCCCGCCACTTCAAAGGGGGGGGGAGAGAACCTTCAAACAGGGGGGAGCAAAACCAAAGGGTTAAATGGCTGGCCCTGAACAGCCAAACTGGCCAGAAGTCCCCAAACATAGGTTCACAAACTCCAAACCTGCCCAAATTCAGGCCAAATTTTGGCTCGTGAGCCAGTCTGTGCCCATCCCTAGTTACAATCCATGAAGCCTTCTGTGCAGCCTAATCCTTTAGTAGCAGTGGTGAAAACATAATTCAGTGTCTGTCAGGCCTTGTTAGATATCTCTGCATCTTTGACCTTTCTGTACAGGATGGTCAAGCAATGGCATCAGGGGAGCTCCCAGGAAAGCTTGAAGTCAGCTTTGCAAACTGAATTACATTTTCGGTGTGCCAAGTACTGTCTTCTCTATAGCTTTCATGTTCTCTCTCTGCTTTTCCAAGTCCCTTGTCCTACTGTGCTCAAACCTCTTTTAACAAAGTTATCTGCAACCTATGGTCAATTCATACATGCTGCAGTCGATTTACCTGAATGAGCCACAACAGATATCATATGATCCTGCTATAGCGCCAGCTACAATTAAGTGCTTACAACAGCTTTATGCTTTCATATTGCAAAGCTCAGAAAAGTTTAGAATATAATTAGGCTGCAATGTACATGTAGAGTCTTTAAAGACAATTAGTAGTGACTAAAAGAGAAGAATAAGAAGTGTAAGTAAATATTCTGGCATGCAGTTATCAGCTTCTCTAAGCCTGTATTATACACTACTACAGCACTCTTTACAGTTGCTAATGGGATTAGAAAGAAATGAGTTAGTCTGAGAAAGGAACTACATTTTGGTCTTCTGTATTTGTATTGCCACCTTGTGGAGAATTAAAAATCTAGTTCAACAACTAAAGGCAAAACTGGAAGCATTGCAACCTCTGCTGCTATTCCATCCTGTATCCCCCCCCCCCCCACACACACACACGGTAACAGTTGCTCAACTTTGCCAAACATGCCATCAGAACAGGCGTTCAAAGAAGTCGGAGGGTGACTATTCTCCTTGCATTGTACATAACTGGCATACTGAGTTGCTCTTCTTTTTTTCCTCAAATTTTCTAACATGGAAGCCAAAGCCCAGCAGTTCTTTTGGCTCTTCCACTGAAATGCACTATCCTAACAAAATCCAAAAGCTGAAGGATGTACCAGGTGTATTACTCTGGGTCCAGTATTCCAGCTCTAACAAAGAATAGCACTCACAAAAATCCTATACCTTATTCCTACCTTCCTCTACAAGTAGTTGGCAAAAAGTACAGATGAACAGAGCCTGCTTGCACACAATGACATACATCTGACACCTTTCTTGTAGCAACCTCAATCTTAATCTGAATGCTGCTCCATATCACCTCTGATATTGTAGTCTGCACGTCCATGCATATATACAGATGTTTTCCTTCATTCTCTCAACAATACCTGAACCAATATGCCAATAATCATGGTAACAAACAAACTAAAAAGACCTTTTTATGAGTTTCGGAAGAAAGAGCTGCAGTTGACTGTCAATTTGCTTAATTGTACAACTTTGCTGTAGTTTTGTAAGGTAGTGACTTCGATATTAATTTCAAGATCATAAATGATAATTGGATTTTGGTGGTGGTCATATATTCTTTGTGGAATGTATATGTATGCTTAGGATGAAATGCATAAAAGGGAAAATGTATTCATAATAATTTAAATGAATAATGTATAGTACACTTCTGGATTTTAAATGCATACAAAGAAGCAATCCAAATCTATATATCAAGGAGACTGGGCAACAAAATGAAAGGGTATCTATAAAGAGAAACCCACTGATACGCAAGCACTTATGTGAGATATTCATGCCACAAAAAAGATTGCACTGTGAGCTGACACTTACCCTGTTTTCTTTTTTGTTGACGTAAGCAGCTTAATGGACTGGAGGAGGAGAAAGGACAATCGAGACTCAAATATACTAAGGAGCTTTGATATTTCCTCCTCATTAAGGCTAACAGAAGAATTTTCAGTTGGTACTTTCTCAGCACTGCTTTTGCCATCTTCGAGGCCCTGGAAACAGAGGACATTTGTGAAAATGGTTACTAAATCTAGATAATTACCACAAATTAAGATATATGTGAACATATGCAAGTTCACATAGATTTCAGAAAAAGGTGCAATTTCATAAAACAAAACAAGCTGCTATAAAAGAGTTGTCAAGTATACAAATATCACTTTTCTTTCTGAACAGACTGTAGCCAGATGTAAGCAACCGTGCAACACTGCAGAATGACAGATCACAAGATCACACTTTCTAATTACCTGCTCACATTCACCAACCAGTTCTTTTCTCATGAGATGGAAAACAGAGTGGCTCTGTGTCATTATATCCAAGGCACCATACAAAGTCTTCAACTTTCCACCACTACTATTCTGACCTAAATTTAGGATCAGAAAGACATGAGTGTTAAACACTTCATACTTAATAGCTCTGTCCAAGAATACGTCAAGAATTTAATAACTGGAATTTTCTTTTAACACACAAAATAGATGAAAGCTTTCACCAAAGCAACAGCAAATTTCAATGTATCCCAGGCAACCAGTGATCAGCATTTGCTTCTTTTCCCCCACAAAGAACCTTAGTAATAGTTATTTCTAACATAGCCACTGTCCCACTTACTTGCCATTTGAAACTCTGCAAATGCGACTCTTTCCAACTGTACACGCAACAGCTCACATGGTGCATCCTTCAGGAGCTGGAAAAACTTCACAGCTTTACCATAATGAAGATCCACTAGTACTCTGTGTTGTTTCCGTTGATGCTCATCACCAACCTTTAAGGGGAAAAAAAATCCATTTTTTTTGTTTTGAAGTTCATTCACAAGAAAGAAAAGCATAACCCCACTTTTCCCTATGCTTGCTGATTGAGCTGCTTAAATTTTTATAGAAAAATGTGCTCAGACGAAAGCATATGGCACGGGACTTTCTTTATGGCTGTTTAGAAAGCAAATTCTTTAACAGATTGCTATTAAATATGTGCAAGCGCCTACTGGAGTAGTCCCATCATCCTGCCAGAGTGCCATGCAATTACATTTTTTTAAAATCCAAATTCAAAGCTCAAGGAAAAACTCTCCCCCTACAGCATTTTCAGACAATCACTTTAATCATGCAATAAACACAAGCTTGGATACAAACAACAGGGCATTAACGGAAGAGGTCTTCCTCAAAGCCCAGTACAGCTCCCTGTGCTCCTCAGTAAACTGTTCCTTCAGGTGAGGAGGACTCTTGGACTGAAGTGCAAGTGATCTGCAGTGAAAGGGTGGGACTGATGGCCATCAAACCCTTCCTCCAGGGACTTGTGCAAAGGCAGCAAGGTTTTATGCAAGGGAGGAAGGAGACTCTACTGATTTTTCTGTCCCACTGGGCCACACACTCCCCAAGTCTCAGGAGTGACTTGGAGGGACCAGGGCACAGTGCAGCAGGAAGGAAAGATTAGCAGTGATCACTTCTGCAAACTCCCTTTGTGGCTTTTGGATCCAAGCCACAGTTTTCATTCACTCTATTGCTCAGGGCCCAGATTATCCTTTAAGACAGACACCTCTGTTACTGGGATATCACAGTGTACTAATACTGAAACGGCAGTATTCTCTCATTAGAAAATGACACATTTCTTGTACATCCCTGGCTATTACAAGCAAGAATCCCCACACTCATTCCACTATTACAACTGTCAGTTTTGAAAGCAACACTGGCCCCTGCTCCATGCCGAGTGGGACTTCACTCAGCACAAGCAAGAATCCCCACACTCATTCCACAACTCTGCCATTTTGCAAACCATTCTAGCATTCTCTCTGGCTCTGTACACTTTCAATATACTATTAGCTACAGTGCTTATCTAACACTAAGACAACGTTGTTTAAAGAAAAAAAGACTACTACCTTCCCCTGCATTACCCTTATTTTGGGTACCCTTGCTTGAGTCTTCAAAACATCATTTGAAAACTGTGCCTTCCCCTATTGTCCTGCAGCTCTATAAAAACCAAAACTGCTACATAGAAAAGGGAGATTAAAAATGCAGAAGGGTACCCTCCAGAGACTTGGGACAGAGAATTTTCTGGTGCTTTATTTTTCTTTTTCATTTTTCATTTCGAAACATTATTTCGTAAGGTTAACGATTTTCAGATGCCTCTACCAATATAGTATTAGGCAAGCATGGCGGTTTCAATGTTGACAATGTTTTCCAGGTAATTATGCTTAGGAATGGTGAGTGTACATGTACGTTTTATACAAGTAGCAATCCACATAAAAACATCAAGGGATGCCATAACTTGACTTAATCTGCAGAGCCAATCAAGAACCTAAGCTAAAAAATTTATATCTCCTTCTTGCTAGGGCTGCCAACATATGATTGGGCTTATTGTTCTTTATTGTTATTGCTATTATTACAATTGTGATTTTGCTGTTTTATAGGGTTTTATGCTGGGCTTGTGCCCCCTGTAAGCCGCCCTGAGCCCGCTTGTGGGGAGGGCGGGGTAAAAATGCCTTAAATAAATAAATAATAAATAATAATAGGCTCAATTTATTGTAATTAGCCATTGGCCATTACAAGGTTACAAAACTCTCAGCAATACAAATACAAATTATGAACAAGCTATAGGTTAATATCAGAATATACAGAAGTATTGAAAGTCAATAGCAAAATGTGACTAATTTAATACAATAAACTAGGTAATAACCCTTCCCGTTGCCACCTTGGAATGCTTACTCTTTGCAGCATGTTTCTTTGTAAGAAACATATGCATCAGGGTCAGATAACAAAAATGTGTATACACTGGGTATACACTAAAACCAGATAAAATATCTGCTAAAAATTTAACCCTCGAACTGGGGTACACTGGGCAAAAGAGGATATAGTGAGGTAAGTCCTCAAGTACATGGGTGCCACAAGTACATCGACGATGGGCCAATGGAGTTTGATTAAAACTGCCCTCCAAGCTTGCCATTGGCATTGATTGAAACCATAGGGAAGTAAAGGACGCTCTAAGTACGTGTTTGGAGATGTTAACTAAATGTGGGGTTCTAGAATGGTCCGATTTGATTAGTTTGTACCATGGTGCTGCTTTTGATTTTAATACCAACAAGCAGTCTAGCCGGGCATCATGTGGCTGGGAAATTCCCGGAGATTTGGGGTAGATCCTGGGGAGGGCAGGGTTTGGGAAAGGGAGGGACCTAATCAGGATATAATGCCATTGAGTCCAATCTCCAAAGTAGACACTTCCTCCAGAGGAACTGATCTCTGTTGTCCGGAGATCAGTATTAATTCTGAGAGATTTCCAGGCCCCACCCAGAGGTTGAAAGCCCTAATGCTCACATCATGGAAGGGATATTGTAATCCATATCAGAGTGGTGCAGTATCAAGTAATGCAAATGCTGCTATGGAGAGTGACAGTGGAGCTTGTGATGCCACAGTGACAGATTCTGTTGAAACAGTCTCTCTAGGCACATACCTGGTTTCTCAAACAGCTGTGATACATGGAAGCCAGCCTGTGGTGAATGGTAGCTGCCCGGTACTGGCAAAGGGGTTGTCGGGCAGAGGCGGTATCAACATCACAGTATTTCAAAGATTTCATCATTGCCTCACTAACTTCTTTTTCTATCTAAAACACAATACGCCAAGAACAACCTTTCAAAATTATAATAACAAAACCTGTTCATTTCAGAAATAATGTCCTTACTTTTGCAGTCAAGTTCATCAAACCTGGAAGAGGGCAACTAAAATAGGGCTGCCAGTTCCCCCTCTGGCCACCATTGGGGGATGGGGGGTAGGGTGGCCAGATCCAGGTTGAGAAGCTCCTGGAGATTCAGGGATGGAGTCTGGGGAGGCCAGGGACCTCAGTGGGGTACAATGCCATAGAGCCCACCCACCAAATCATCCATTATCTCCAAGGGAACTGATCTCTGTAATCTGGAAATGAGCTGTAATTCTAGGCGATCCCCAGGTTCCCACCTGGAGGCTGGCATCCCTAAAAGTCAGAAAGCCAATGTAGGCCTAGCTGAATAATGGAAACACAAGTAATTATATCGTACTTGTCCCCATGAAGTTCCCATTTTCATAAAGTACCCGGACAGTATTTACGCATGAGCAGCAAACTAAACAAAAGGCTTCAATCAGGCCTTTGGTGACATTTAAATAAATAGATATTACAGAGATCCCAAAATGAAAGCTGTGATTTTCCCCATATATACAAGAAACCATATTATGCAAAACCTCCATATTGGGTAGCTTCTTTTGATTCCAGAATTGTGCTACTAATATTTCTGCTGCTGTTAAAAGATTTCTTATGAGATTCATATTTTTAATTTTATTTTTAGACTATCCCAGAAGAATTACTCCAGGGCTGCTTGGAATGTTGCTACTAACAAGTTATCCTGCAGCTTTACAAGTTTCTTGCCAAAATATTTGGATTTTTAAGCACTGTCACAGAGCACGAATAAGTGAACCAACATGCTTCTTGCATCCCCAGCAAATTTTGGAAGTTATTGGCATCACTGGAGCAAGTTTGGGGCACGTAATACCACTTCTACATTACTTCTATTGCATTTCTCCAATTCCAATTATCAGTAAAAAGAAATGGATATCTATATGTAGCTTCATCCATGCAATTTTGAAATCATTAAACCGGTGTCCTGTTTCTCCTTATATTCACCTTTTAATTTTCCCTTCCATTTCTGAGACCTTTCTGACAAGCTGGCCTAGATAGTATGCATTGATTATAATATACTGTACAATACTGTTATAATAAATCAGTGTATCCCAAACTGGAAGATTTCTGTTCCTTAAGCATTTGTTTTGATGAGTCACCAATGTGTTTCACAAAAAGTCCAGTAAGTACCTGCCTTCAGCCTTCTAAAAACCAAAGGAAAGCATCTTCTTGCTCTAAAAATTCTATGAGTCAAAGAGAAGCCTTCCTTATTGATGTGATCATAATCCAACTGAAGGGGAGGGGACATGCCTCCTTCTAGAGAGAAAATAATGCTGGGGACCAGCTGGATAAAAACTGCCACCCCTAGAGTGAGAGACTAGATTATTTCCCAAGAGTTAAGAAAATAGGGCCATGTGGCCTGAGATGTTTGGGAACCCTTCTGTTATGCCATTCTGGAAGCAGTATCATCCTAAGCAGTACTTTTTCCAGTAAAATTATACATGACTCTTTTTATTACATGCAAATGCTAGTACAATAACTGATTACAGTAAATGAAAATTGGCTACCTGTTCCTGAGCCTTCCTGGATAATGGAGCATAGTCCTGCAACAGAGTTGCCATAGTAAAATATGTAGTAGACAGTTCCCAGTTGACAGAATCCCAGACAGCTGAATGGACTTCTCTTTTTCCCAGCGATCTTAAGGCCTTCAGATAATAGTCAATAGCCTAAAAAAAAAAAATCAGTGCACAACAAAGTGGTTATCAAAAGTGAATACTACTATTACAAACCTAAATGGTTCATGATGGGTGTTAAGTATCACTTGTTGGTTTTGAACCCTGGTCATTGTGAAGCTTCAAACAGCACAGTCCCCGTTACTGAACTGTAGTCCATTAACCTCTCTTTAAAAGCAAGTGTAAAGGAAACACCTGCATGGCTCACCTTATGAGGCATGTTCAAGTCAGCCAGTGAATTCCAATGACTACAAACTTAAGACCCAAAGACCTGATTCTTCTAGAATTTCACATGAAAAACTGAGCAAACACCACTGCAAGAAGTATATATCCACTAACTATTGTCTCAAAACGCATAATGTTCCACCATTTCAATCCGCTTTTGGCCAGGGTGCAGTAGTATTTATTTATTTATTTGTTGTATTTATAACCCGCCCTCCCCACAAGCGGGCTCAGGGCGGCTCACATTGCCTGGCACAGTGTGCCAAGATTCATATACAGTCAAAACATTTAAAACTTAAAACATTTAACACTGTTAAAACATTTAAACAATCAACAATGTCTGATTAAAGTGCTCAGTGATTATTAACCAAGATGGCGTAACATGTCATGCAGGCTCAGGCAATTATAGGCTCCTAGGCGGTTTGACTACACTGCTAACTCTGGTTGGTTATCTTCATCACAGGAGTAGCAAGGTAATTTGTTCTCTTAGACCCCTCAGTACCTTTACACATCATCAACCATGGTGTCTTTCTGGAATTACCGGCTAAGTTAGGAATTGGAGGAACCATGCAACTGTAGTTGGAATCTCACCAAGTGAGTTGATCTTGGGTACTTTTATTCCCCTAGATGGGAGCTCACTCTTGGGGTCCTCCAAGGACATACCTTCTCTCCAAAACATCTATATGATCGGAGATCATACATGATTTTACAGGGGTTAAAAGCAAACCTAATATTGAAGAGATTTTGTTTCTTGAACAACTGATTATATTGTTCAAAAGCTCATCAAATGTATAAAATAATGAAACAAATACACCCAAAATCACCTGTGCAACTCCTCCCATTTTCTCACAGCTGTCCCTGATGCTAATGCTGAAATCCAAAGAACATAGATTTCACTAAATCCTAAGGTTGAATCGATGCTCTTTCTATCATTCCATCTGCTCCAGTTGACTACCTGCATGAACATTTACTCAAGTGAACCACGGAACATCAAGGATATTCACAAAGTCCCAGCAGCAGTTGATGTGAATGTCTGTAGGAATGTGGAAATCCCTGCTCATAAAAAGCCACTTGGAGTGTCCTTATCCAAGAATACACTGCTTTCACAATCAGACTGCTTGTGTAAACAGTTATCTGTTCATGTAAGGCACCACTCAACCATCTGAAATGACTTTTTACTTCTGAGGTAAGAATATTTAGGATCAGGAAAGGAATTATCCGTCTCTGTTCTAGTAAAGAACAGAAGCATGTGTTTTTTGTAACTGTTACTTTTAACACATCACTAGCAACAATTTTGAAAGTCCTAAAAATCACAGTCTAACCCCATAATAAATACTGTTTTTAAAAATTCAACATATAACTCGTACAAGTATGTCTGATTAAAGTGCTCAGTGATTATTAACCAAGATGGCGTAACATGTCATGCAGGCTCAGGCAATTATAGGCTCCTAGGCGGTTTGACTACACTGCTAACTCTGGTTGGTTATCTTCATCACAGGAGTAGCAAGGTAATTTGTTCTCTTAGACCCCTCAGTACCTTTACACATCATCAACCATGGTGTCTTTCTGGAATTACCGGCTAAGTTAGGAATTGGAGGAACCATGCAACTGTAGTTGGAATCTCACCAAGTGAGTTGATCTTGGGTACTTTTATTCCCCTAGATGGGAGCTCACTCTTGGGGTCCTCCAAGGACATACCTTCTCTCCAAAACATCTATATGATCGGAGATCATACATGATTTTACAGGGGTTAAAAGCAAACCTAATATTGAAGAGATTTTGTTTCTTGAACAACTGATTATATTGTTCAAAAGCTCATCAAATGTATAAAATAATGAAACAAATACACCCAAAATCACCTGTGCAACTCCTCCCATTTTCTCACAGCTGTCCCTGATGCTAATGCTGAAATCCAAAGAACATAGATTTCACTAAATCCTAAGGTTGAATCGATGCTCTTTCTATCATTCCATCTGCTCCAGTTGACTACCTGCATGAACATTTACTCAAGTGAACCACGGAACATCAAGGATATTCACAAAGTCCCAGCAGCAGTTGATGTGAATGTCTGTAGGAATGTGGAAATCCCTGCTCATAAAAAGCCACTTGGAGTGTCCTTATCCAAGAATACACTGCTTTCACAATCAGACTGCTTGTGTAAAGAGTTATCTGTTCATGTAAGGCACCACTCAGCCATCTGAAATGACTTTTTACTTCTGAGGTAAGAATATTTAGGATCAGGAAAGGAATTATCCGTCTCTGTTCTAGTAAAGAACAGAAGCATGTGTTTTTTGTAACTGTTACTTTTAACACACCACTAGCAACAATTTTGAAAGTTCCAAAAAATCACAGTCTAAATTCAAGACAGAACCCCATAATAAATACTGTTTAAAAAAATTCAACATATAACTCGTACAAGTA
>NW_015172627.1:175555-228311 GCF_001447785.1 Gekko japonicus | reverse complement strand
AAAGGGCCACTTTGCAGCAGATTGTGGCCACCAACATCAGAAGGAGAAGACATCTACTCCGAAAACGAAACCAACAACCACTGTAAAAAAACAACTGAGAAAACCAAAATTTGCCAAAGCTCTGCAAGCTTCACCTGAGGACGCGGAAGAGGAGTCCAGTGAGTCGGAACCTGAGCTGGCGGGAAACGAACAGGTCCTGCTGTAAATGGCGCACAGCGGCAGGACCCTCTTCCGGAGGCACCAGTGGTGGTGAGAGAACCCCCCTCTCTGTTTTTTGTGACTGTGTCTTTAATGAATCCCCTGCTGGGAACTCATGTCCACGTTAAAGCGCTGATTGACTCGGGGTGTGGGAGAGACTTGATTAGCCCTACGGTGGTGTCGGGCTTGGAAGCAGGGATCAAAAAGTTGAAATCCCCTTTAATCTTTACACAGATGGATGGGGCCCCCATGAAACCTTGCTTTTATGAGACTATGTCTTTAAGGCTGGGTATGGGTGAACACTGGGAGCAGCATTCTTTCATCCTCACCCCCGAGTCTCAATTTTCAGTGGTGCTGGGAGCACCTTGGCTTTACAGTCACAACCCCTACATACTATGGGCAGAGGGCAAAATAGACTTTATGTCCCCAAATGCTTGTCACACAAATGGGAGGCCGAGTGATGTGACATTCCGAGAATGGACTTCCCTTGTGCCCTTTTAACATGGGAGGAAATTAATTCTTTGCCACCAGAGTACCGTGACTTAGCTCCGGTGTTTGGGGAGGAGGAGGCTAACGAGCTACCCCCCCACCGACATTCTGACTGCAGCATTGAATTAATCCCGAGGGCTAAACTGCCTAAAGGGAATATTTACACCATGGGGCCAGCGGAGAAGGAGGAACTTAGATGTTTTATTGACAAAAACGTGGCCAGAGGTTTTATTCGACCAGCCTCTTCTCCGTTTGCGGTTCCTGTGCTTTTCAGGAAAAAGAAAGACGGGAGCCTGAGACTATGTACGGATTACAGAGGCTTGAATGCTGTGTCTGCCACGAATGCTTACCCCATGCCCCTCATCAAGGACTTGCTGGCAGAGGCGGCAAAGGGGAAAATCTTTTCCAAACTTGATTTGTGGGATGCTTATTTCCGGGTGCACATAAAGGAAGGCGATGAGGGGAAAATCGCCTTCAACACTCCTCTGGGGCAATTTGAATACCTTGTCATGCCGTTCGGCCTTCAGGGCGCCCTGGGGGTCTTCCTGAACTTGATTAATGAGGTGCTACATGAGTACTTGTTTAAGGGGGTGATCATTTATTTAGATGACATTTTAATTTATTCCCCCGACCTCCCATCCCACGTCAAATTGGTCCGGAAAGTGCTGACCTTGTAGCATAAGCACAAACTCTTTGCTAAGCTTTCCAAATGTGAATTCCATAAAACGCACATTGATTTCCTTGGCTATCGCATTTCAGCCCAGGGGCTGGAGATTGACCCCGGGAAAGTCAGGGACGTGGTGGGGTGGGAGGCACCTAGAACCCAGAGACAACTGCAAGCATTCATCGGATTCGCCAATTTTACAGAAATTTTATAAAGGATTTTGCCCAGATTACCCTTCCCCTTACTGACTTATTAAAAACGAAGGGGAAGGGACCAAATGCCACTAAGCCAGGGGCACCGCTGAACTAGTTGGCGGAGTGTGAAGCAGCGTTCCGCCGTTTGAAAACGTTGTTGTATTGTACACACTGATGCTTCTGATGTTGCCATGGGGGGGGCTATACTCCAGGAGGGGGCAGATGGGTTGTTACATCCCTTGGCTTATGTTTCCAAAAAATTCTCTGAAGCTGAGAGACATTGGTCTGTATGGGAGAAGGAAGCTGGAGTGATCAAGCTCGCATTGGTCATGTGGAGGCACTGGTTAGAAGGGGCGAGGGTGCCTTTGAAATCTGGACGGATCACAAAAATTCAAAACCCTCAAATCACCCAAATCCCTGACTGCCAAACAATTGCAATGGGCTGACTTCTTCTCCAAGTTTCAATTTACATTGCATCATTTCCCGGGCTCGGCTAACTCTCTGGCTGACGGCTTGTCATGCCTTCCCCAACATGCCAGTCAGAGAGACATCATTGTGGACTCAATTTTCACCCCTGCCCAGTTGGGAGGAGCGGTCACGACTAGGAGCCAGTTGGCTAAAATCCCCCGCGATTCTCCTAGTTCTCCCCCCTCGCCTCCTCCTTTTTCAAGTTCCTGGCTGGAAAAGTTCAAAGACGGCTTCTCTCGGGAGGACGAGTCTATTGTGCAAGGGGTTCAAGACTGTCTAAAGGGGGGGATGGTCTGTGGTACGCTGCAGTCAAACTTTATGTGCCTATTTCTTTCAGGAAATAAGTCATGGAAGCGGCTCATGGCTCTAAGCTGGCGGGACACTCTGGATTTGTTAAATCCCTGCAGCTCCTCCATCGTCAATTTTGGTGGCTGTGCATGCACAAAAATCTTTTAGACTTTGTCCGCACCTGTCAAATGTGCGCTTTGAGTAAGCCCGGGGGGGGGAGGTTCCGGGACTATTAAAGCCTCTACCTACACCTAACAGACCCTGGGAAGTGATTTCCATGGATTTCATCACTGACTTACCCCCTAGCAAAGGGAAAACAGTTATTTGGGTGGTAGTGGACCTGTTTTCCAAACAAGCACATTTCGTTCCATTCCCATCAGTGCCAACGGCTAAAGCCTTGGCTAAGGCGTTCCTCACGCACATTGTACGTCTCCATCCTTTACCTAATAAGGTGGTCTCCGACAGAAGGACTCAACTTGTTTCCACATTTTGGAAGGAACTGATGAATATTATGGGGGTGGAGATGGGATTGAGCAGTGCATATCACCCAGAAAGTGACGGACAAACTGAACGGGTGAATCAGACCTTGGAACAATATTTACAGTGTTTCACTAACTATCAACAAACTGACTTGTGTGACTTGTTGCCTTTGGCTGAGTATTGTTACAATAACACTTTCCATACGTCCATTGGAATGTCGCCCTTTAAAGCTGTGTTTGGCTATGACAGCCCTCCTATGCCGTTTCTGGGGGGGCGGGGAACACTACCACCTGGGGATGCTAGCGCTTGGTGTCAATCTTTGCAACAAGCTTTGCCGTTGCTATGTAAGACGTTAGAAGCTGCAAAGGCGGCTTATAAGAAACAGGCTGATAGAGGTAGGGTGGCGGGTTGGGCTCTACGGCCTGGAGACTATGTGTATGTGTCCACAAAGAACATCAAAATGTTACGTCCCAGTAGAAAATTGGGTTGGAAATTCATTGGACCTTTTAAAGTGCGTAAGATTATCAATGAGGTTGCGGTGGATGTTGAACTGCCTAAGAACCTATGTTCTTTACATTCTGTGTTTCATTTAAGCCTCCTCAAGAAGGACAATGGGTCCTGCAAATGGCGACCGGAACTTCCAACCCCTCCTCCCATTTTGGTGGATGGGGAAGCGCATTATGAGATTGCCAACATTCTGGACTCTAAGATGAAATGTGGCAAACTGTTCTACCTAATGGAATGGGTTGACTTCAGACCCCAGCACTGTAAATGGGTGGAAGTAGGGGATATTCGGGCCCCTAACATGCTCAGAGACTTTCACAGACAGTTCCCGGAGAAACCGGGAGGTCTCCCGCCCTGACCGGGAGGTAGGGGTAAAATGTGTTTTTGAAGGGGCAGTATGTCAGCAAGCTGTCAAAGAGCTCTGTGTATCTTTTAAGTTTCTTTAAGTTCCTTTCTGTTTTACTCTGGGCCAGACTGTTGTATGCATTCCTTTCTATGAATGCTATTATTGCTTTGAAACTTAGTTATCTTCCAAGGACAGCAGGTGTGGAGACGAAGCCGGGTAGCTGGACTGCTTTCTAACAAGCTAAAGTGTGGGAAGCAATTATATGTTTTTCTTTTAGGAGCAGTTGATTCTCAGAGAGTTTAGGTGCACAATTTATCCTAATCATGCAAGCGGGAATCTTACCCATTGGCCCTGAAGGTTTATGAATTGGTTTATTATCCTGTGCTCAAGACTTTGTAACCATTCTAAACAGTTCCTGTGTTCCAGTTTCTTCAATGCTTTAATAAATACTACCTTGCTACAAGAGTGTGTTTATCTGGATGCTTGAGGGATCGGACAAGCGGTAAGAGAATACCTGAAATCCATGTAAGCAGACATTTTAGAGAAAATGACCACTCTCTTGATCCAACTAGAAGAGTTAAAGACTGCTCTCTCTCAGACTACTCAAAGGCTGATGCAGCAATTAACTTAGGGCTGGTGAATCAAGCAGATATCAAAGCCCTACAGGAGTTGTCTCCATCACAGAGAGACCACCTAATAACACTAGAAGTGGAAATGAAATCAGCAAATCAAAAATTTGGAGGATTGAAGGAAGAAGCTGAAGAAAATAAGAACCTAATAAACTTTATGGCTCTTCTCGTTGCTAATGCTTTGAATCTGGAAGAAGGTGTGCTTCCAGTCATTACTTTTGCCTCCTGAATGGGTCCTATATATATTAAAAAAAACAGATGCCCAAATCCGAGAGATGTCCTTATAACTATACCAGACACAAGAATTTGTTGGAAGAGTCTGGAAGCTGGAAAACTAGGAACTTCTCAATTTGAAGGTGAAAATTTGCAAGTACTTCCTGATATCCACAAAGAAACAATAGCCATTTGCTGAAGATTGAAACCAATCATACCTCCTGGAAAACTATATGTAGCCCATCAAGGTCACCAGCTCTATGCATGGGATGAAGAAAGTGGAATAGACTTACTTTATACACTTGAGCAAGAAACTCCCATGGAACAAGAAAACAAAAAAATGTTTAAGAGGAAGAGACTTTTTCCAACATTTCCTCAGAAGGCAAATAAAATTCCAGTGCCCAACAATGCAGGAGGACTTTGAGTCTTGATATAAATCTGAATTTGAAGATCTACAATCACAATGCTTCTACATCTGAAAATGTTTGTAACTATGGTTCTGTTTCATGTTTATCATCTACTAGGCTAATGGGGGGTGATGGGGGTTCGGGGTGGGTGAGTTACGAGAATCCTCAGCTGGTGGGAAAAGGCTATGACCTGCTGTGAAAGGTGCAAAACAGCAGGTCTGAGAGCAGTCTGCACCCTGATCGGTGAGCAGCCACCCCCCCCTTTGTTTTTCATGACTGTGTCAGTGCTTAACTGAGAGATGGGGACCCAGGTGCATGTGATGGCACTTATAAACTCGGGTGTGCCAGAGACTTGATTAGTCCCTCCATAGTGACAGGCTCCCTCATGGATCACTGCCTTGTCGTGGTGAGGGGGCTTGCGCAGTTCGATGAAGCTTTGGGCTATGCCGTGAAGGGCCACCCAAGACGGACAGGTCACAGCAGAGAACTCAGACCAAGTGTGATCCCCTGGAGAAGGAAATGGCAACCTACTCCAGTATCTTTGCCAAGAAAACCCCATGGACAGTATCAAAAGGCTAAAAGATATGACGCCGGAAGATGAGCCCCTCAGGTCGGAAGGTGTCCAATATGCTACTGAGGAAGAGCAGAGGGCAAGTACAAGTAACCCCAGAAAGAGTGAAGCGGCTGGGCCAAAGCCAAAAGGACGCTCAGTTGTGGATGTGTCTGATGGTGAAAGGAAAGTCCGATGCTGCAAAGAACAATACTGCATAGGAACCTGGAATGTAAGATCTATGAATCAAGGTAAGCTTGACGTGGTCAAAAATGAGATGGCAAGACTGAACATCGATATCTTAGGAATCAGTGAACTTAAGTGGACAAGAATGGGCGAATTTAACTCAGAAGACCATTATATCTACTACTGTGACCAGGAATCTCGTAGAAAAAATGGTGTGGCCTTTATAGTCAAAAAGAGAGTGCAGGGGTCAGTATTGGGATACAATCTCAAAAATCACAGAATGATTTTGGTCCAATTCCAAGGCAAACCATTCAACATCACAGTAATCCAAGTCTATGCCCCAACCACTGATGCAGAAGAGGCTGAAGTGGACCGGTTCTATGAAGACCTACAACACCTCCTAGAACTAACACCAAAAAATGATGTCCTCATCATCATAGGGGACTGGAATGCTAAAGTAGGAAGTCAAAAGGTAACCGGAATAACAGACAAGTTTGGCCTTGGAAAGCAAAATGAAGCAGGGCAAAGGTTAACAGAGTTTTGTCAAGAGAACACACTGGTCATAGCGAACACCCTTTTCCAACAACCTAAGAGGCGACTCTACACATGGACATCACCAGATGGGCAACACCGAAATCAGATTGACTATATAATTTGCAGTCAAAGATGGAGAAGCTCTATCCAGTCAGTAAAAACAAGACCTGGAGCTGACTGTGGTTCAGATCATGAGCTACTCATTGCAAAATTCAGACTTAAACTGAAGAAAATTGGGAAAACCACGAGGCCATTCAGGTTTGACCTAGATCGCATCCCTGATGAATATACAGTAGAGGTGAAGAATAGATTCAAGGGTCTGGATTTGATAGATAGAGTGCCTGAAGAACTATGGACAGAGGTTCGTGACATCGTACAGGAGGCAGCAATCACCACCATACCAAAGAAATGGAATATAAACACTATTTTTACCCTCCACTAGCCAATCACTACTTTCCCTGTGTGATGTCAGCAAGTGGACTCTTACCAGAAAATCCCCAAACTCCAGCTTTTTTTCCTAGTCCCAGATTTTGTTCCTAAACATAATGTGCCATTTTAGTGCCCAGAGTTTTGCATCGTTCCCCTTAATTGAAGGGTTTGATGAATGGGTTTGGAGGTTGCGATGTATAATAATGGTCTAGATTTCAATTAAAACTAACTATTGGGAACATTAGTTGGGGTAGGTTGTTGTGGGGGTTTTTTTTAGACATATTTCTTCAGCTGCTCCAGACACCCAGCGTGAAACCTGAAGGTAGTGAGTGGGAGACAGATGGCAACTTCCATTAATGGTTTTCTGTTTAACTCAGGTATGGATTTACAGAATCCTCATAACGAATTTTGCTATATTTGTTGAGGAACCGTTTTGTTTGTGTTGTTTCTCTTTACCAAGAGCTTCCAAACTAGCCTCTAAGTTCTGCTTTCGGCAAACTTTAACCACCGAAAACAAAACGAATGGGCATTATGACCGTAATTACAATAAGAATGGGGATCACTGAGGTCAGCCCAGCCTATACTCTTTGGCCAAATTAGAGGGATCAAATCAGAGTTGAATTTTGGCTGGGACCCCCAACGTTAGCAACGCTGAAGACCTACACTTTACCACAAGTGATGTGGACAATGGTTTTATGGTTCCTTTGAAGGGTTCTACTATCTGGGTGCTGGGAAATGCTGGCCTGGATGAATCACAACCGGGAATTAAGATTGCTGGGGAAAAGATCAACAACCTCAGATATGCAAACAATACCACCCTAATGGCAGAAAGTGAAGAGGACCTTAAGAGCCTCTTGCTCAGGGTAAAAGAGGAGAGTGCAAAACTCGGCTTGAAGCTCAACATCAAAAAAACTAAGATCATGGCATCCGGCCCCATCACTCCTTGGCAAATAGAAGGGGACGTCATGGAAGTAGTGAGAGACTTCATGTTCCTGGGATCCCAGATCACCGCAGACTGTGACAGCAGCCATGAAATTAAAAGACGCCTGCTCCTTGGGAGGAAAGCGATGGTGAACCTAAACAGCATGATAAAAAGTAGAGACATCACCCTGCCAACAAAAGTCCGCATGGTCAAAGCAATGGTATCTCCAGTAGTCATGTATGGCTGCGAGAGTTGGACTATAAGGAAGGTCGAGCGCCGAAGAATAGATTCTTTTGAACTATGGTGCTGGAGAAGACTCTTGAGAGTCCCTTGGACATCAAGAAGATCAAATCAGTCAATCCTAAAAGAAATCAACCCTGACTGTTCCTCGGAAGGCCAGATAATGAAACTGAAGCTCAAATACTTTGGCCACCAAATGAGAAGGGAGCACTCATTGGAGAAGACCCTGATGCTGGGAAAGATTGAAGGTCAAAGAAGACAGAGATGGCAAAGGATGAGACGGTTAGACAGTGTCATAGATGCAATGAACATGAAATTGAGCCAACTTCAGAGGACGGCGGAAGACAGGAGGGCCTGGCGGGAGCTGGTCCATGGGGTCGCGGAGAGTCGACTGTGCGACTGAACAACAACAAAGTGACAGGGTTGGGAGTCCCGGTGCAATGTTTACCTGATCCCCTGATTTTTACCCAGATGGATGGCTCAACCATGTGTGAGCCTTGTAAATACCAAACCGTGCCACTCATTATGGGAACAGGGATTGGGAAACCAGAGCATTTGTTATAAATCCCATGGCTCGGTTTTTGATGGTGTTGGGGAATCTGTGGCTCACAGTCCATGAACCTTACATTCAGTGGAGTGAAGGGACTGTCAGATTTGTGGCTCCCGGATGCAACTTTCATGCTTGGCTGCCCAAGTGATGGGAGGCACCCCCGGACGTCCCAGTCCATTCCTGTTTGGCTAATGAGGAACTAGACTCCATCCCTGTGGAGTATAGGGACTTCACCAGAGTGTTTGAGGAGGAGGAAGCTGATGAACTCCCCACAAACACACTGTAACACCGACTGCACCATTGAAATCTTACCAGGGCACAAGCTGCCTAATGGGAAATTATACTCCATGAGCCCTGCGGAAAAGGAGGTGTTAACGAAATTAATTGATAAAAAACTGGCATGGGGGTTCATCCGCCCCACCTCCTCTCATTTTGCATCCCCCGTTCTCTTCCGGAAGAAGAAAGACAGGGGCCTCTGGCTGTGCACAGACTACCGGGCCCTAAACACAGTGTCAGCTATCAATGCTTACTCCCTGCCTCTGATTAAGGAACTTTTGGTGGAAGCTGCCAAGGGGAATATCTTTACTAAGTTTGATTTAAGAGAGGCATACTTTCATGTGCACATCCGGGAGGGGGGCAAGCCTAAAACAGCCTTCAATACTCCATTGGGCCAGTTTGAGTATCTTGTGGTGCCATTTGGACTGCAGGGGGCCCCTGGGGTGTTTATGAACTTAATAAACAAAGTGTTGAACAAGCATTTATTCAAGGGGGCCCTAGTTTATCTTGATGATATCTTATTATATTCATGTAATTAGGAATCACATGTGAAACTGGTGGGAGAGGTTCTGCAAACTCTGTATGATCACAAACTGTTTGCCAAACTGTCAAAGTGTGAGTTCCACAAGATCGAGGTTGACTTCTTAGGCTACCACATTTCCCCCAGATGGTTGGAGATGGATTTTTATAAGGTAGCAGATGTATTGGAGTGGGAGGCTCCCCAAACCAGACACCAACTCCAGTCCTTCTTAGGATTCACTAATTTCTACAGAGCATTCATCTCAAACATCGCTCAAGTGAGCCTGCCCCTCACAGACTTACTTAAGACAAAAGGGAAGGGGCAGGAGAGCACTAAGCCAGGGGGACGATTGGAATGAACCATGGAATGCCAGGAAGTGTTTGATAAGTTAAAAGCTCTGTTCACATTGGAGCCGATTCTAAGTCATCTGGATGAATACAAAAAAAAAAAAAGGTGGGAAGCTCCACCCTTAGGTGTATGTGTCCAGAAATTTTAACGCTACTGAGCGAAACTGGGTGGTTTGGGATAAAGAAGCTGCAGCTATTAAGCTAGCATTAACTACCTGAAGACACTAGTTAGAGGGGGTGTGGGTCCCATTCGAGGTATGGACTGATCATAGAAACCTGGAAGCACTGCACACTCCTCGTAACCATAACTCTAAGCAGCTTCAGTGGATGGATGTTTTCTCAAAGCTCCACTTCACCCTTCAGCACTTCCCTGGGAAGTCAAACTCCTTAGCAGATGCCTTGCACTGCCTCCTGCAGCATGCCAGCCAGAGGGAGGAGGTGATAGACTCTATGTTCACACCCTCCCAGTTGGGAGGGGCTGTCATCATCTGCAGTTAGGCAAAGGCAGGGGCAAAGGAGCAAAGTGAGCCATGGGCTGTCAGATTTAAGGAAGCATTTTCAGAGACTGACAAATCAGAAATATCCACAGATTCCACCATACAGCAAAGACCTAATGGGTGCTGACACTGAGGCCCCGAACTATTTGTCCCAAATGCCCTCTGCAGGGAAGTGATGTACTTTGGCCATGAATCAAAACTGGCTGGACATTTTTGGTTCTTGAAAACTCTGCACCTGTTGCAATCCCAGTTTTGGTAGCCTTGTATGTGGGGAGACATTTCACAATATGTTAAGTCATGCCAAACTTGTTTGATGTGTAAAAGACACTCCGGTAGGGCCCTGTGGCTGCTCCACCCACTAGAGACTTCTAGCCAACCCTGGGAAGGGATTTCTATGGATTTTATTATGGACTTGCCTCCTAGCTGTGGAAAAATGGTGATCTGGGTGGTAGTGGACTTGTTTTCAAAACAGGCACATTTTGTCCCTTTTAAACCTACCAAAAAAACACTGGCTAGGATGTTCATGCAACATGTGATAAGACTGCATTCAATCCCGGTTAAAATAATATCAGACTGCGGGAGCCAGTTTTTTGCCAAATTCTGGAAGGAGCTTAGGCAGGTATTGGACATTGAGCAGGACCTCAGCAGCAGCTACCACCCAGAGACTGATGGCCAGACCGAGCAGGTCAATCAAGTTGTGGAACAATTCCTCAGGTGCTTTAGTAATTAACAACAAGACGATTCGGCTGAGTTGCTGCCTTATACTGAATACAGTTAAAATAATGCCATTCATTTGTCTACTGGCTTGTCTCCATTTAAAGCAGTATATGGCTATGAAGGTACCCCACCCCCACAGCAGGGACCCCTAATCTTCCCCCAGGAGACTTTGCAGACTTGGTGGCAAGGACTTAAAGAACACTGGCCTACTATTCAAAAGCCTCTTGAGAAAGCTAAGGTGAATTATAAAGCTCAGGCTGACAAAAGGAGGGCACCTGGGTGGGACATTCAGCTGGGTGATTCTGTGTATTTGTCCACCAAAAATTTGAAAGGACTCCAACCCAGCTGGAAGCTGGGCTGGAAATATGTGGGGCCCTTTAAGGTGCTACGTAAAATAAATGATGTGACTGTTGGACTGGAATTGCCTAAAACACTGAAAGGGATACATCCCATTTTTCATTTCAGTCTACTGAAGTGGGACTCTGGACCAAATGCCTAGAGACCTTGTCCTCCAGCCCCACCTCTTCTGATGGTGAAGGGTGAACCACATCATGAAGTGGCACAAATATTGGACTCGAAGCTCAAGCGAGGCTGACTTTTTTATTTAGTGCAGTGGAGGGACTTTGATCCCTCGCATAATTAATGGGTTGATTAATGCCATGTTGATGCTCCTAAGCTGCTACGTGCTTTTAATGCCATGTATCCTAATAAACTGAGTGGGGGCAGCCTTCAGAGGGCAGAATGTCAGCTACACTTCCATTGTTTGTGGAGGAGGGAATGTTAGCTTTCACTTCTTCTGCTGTGTCTTATCTATTAGCATGACCTTGGTACTTCGAATGCTGTGCCCTGCCTGAGAACCGCCCCCCATTATTTTTGGCATGCAAGGCTTGCACTTCAGATTGGCTCTGCTCCATCAGGGGGTCCCACTTTGAATGCAGTATATCTTCCCCTCTCCCACCAGGAGAGTTAGCTCTAACAAAGAATGTATGTACAGGTGACCTGCCTTTCCTGTCTTCAATAAACTTGATCCTTCTGAAGGAACATTGTTTTGACTGACTGCTGTGGGACTCTGACAGTGGTGGGGTATCTCCAGAGTTTGGTTTATTCCTTGTTGGTGGTTCCAGAAGACAGAGTACATACACAGTCTTATCAGATTTGTATCTGGTAATCTGGGTACAGTTTATTAGTGTTTTGAATGACATTTAGAGGTTGCAGAAAGTTAATTCAGGGTATTTGTTTTTTTTGGTAAACAAATTTTTATTTTCTTAGGAACATAACATATAAGATTAAATCATTCAGTCCATTGTTTACCTCATTCCCTCCCTCCCCTCCCTCCAGTGGCTTCCCGCAATGCTTCTCCCCCTTCTTACAAATTTCATTATATCATTAACACATCATTTGTTATCATCCAACCTCAAGATAACATCATTTGACTTAATATTGATCTAAACATATTAAGTTTTGTTTTACATCCCAGTTCTTTTCCAGATATATTTTAAAGTCATTCCATTCTTGAAAAAACACGTTGTCTTCTTGATTATTCAACTTCTTTGTAATTTTGTCCATTTCTGCCATGAACAGAACTTTTTGTATCCAGTCTTCGATTTCTGGTACTTTCTCAGTCTTCCAAAATTGTGCATAAATCATCCTCGCTGTTGTAATAAGGTACCAGAATAAAGTCCTTTTAGTCGAGTTAACTTCTTCCATTTTTAGTCCCAAAAGCAGAATTTCAGGCGCTTTCTTGAAAGAGCACTTAAGTATTTTTTGCATTTCTTTCTGGACTTTTGTCCAAAAGAGTGTAGCTTTTTCACAAGTCCACCACATATGGTAAAATGAGCCCTCATGTTTTTTACATTTCCAACATTTATTTGACATATTCTGGTTCATATTTGCAATTTTCTTTGGGGTCATATACCACCTATACATCATTTTGTAACAATTCTCTCTAACATTGGTACAGGGTGATATCTTAATAGCATTTTTCCACAAATATTCCCAGGTTTCTATGTCAATTTCCTTGTTCATATTTATTGCCCATTTTAACATTTGCTCTTTCACAGTCTCATCTTCTGTATACCATTTTAACAACACTTTATACATTTTAGAGATATCTTTTCCCCCTCCACTCTCCCATACCTTTTCCATTTCATTTTTTTCCTCTCTAAAACCATAATTTCTTTTGTCTGACCTAAAAAGGTCAGAGATCTGCATGTATTTCAACCATTCATATTCATATTCAATTTCATTCTGCTTTTTCATTACCCATTCTGTTCCCTCTTTTTTTATTATGTCTTTATACAGCAACCAATCTTTGTCTCTACGTCTTGAGTAAGATGTTAACACTTCCACTGGTACAATCCAAAGTGGCCTTACATCACCAAAATATTTTTTATATCTCATCCATACCACAAATAATGCTTTTCTTACCACATGATGCTTAAAAAAGCTATCCATTTTTGTTTTGTCATACCATAAATATGCATGCCAACCAAATCTACAATCATGACCTTCTAACCCCAATAGCTTATCATTTTCTAATTTCACCCATTGCTTCAACCAGGTCATACAAACCGCTTCATAATATAATCTGAGATTTGGTAGCTGTAGTCCACCTCTGTCCTTGGCATCACAAAGTATTTTCATCTTAATTCTCGGTTTCTTGCCTGCCCAAACAAACTTTGATAGTTCTTGTTGCCACCTTTGCAGCAAATCTGTCTTACTAAGTATTGGTATTGTTTGGAACAGGAACATCAAACGTGGTAGGACATTCATTTTTATAACTGAAATTCTTCCCATCAGTGACAAGTTCATTTTGTCCCATTTCTTAAAGTCTTGGGTTAACTTAGCCCATAGTTTTTCATAATTGTTCTTATATAAGTCTATATTCTTTGCAGTTAACTCAATGCCTAAGTATTTCGTCTTCTTTACCACTTCACATTGTACCAAATTTTGTAGTTCCACTTGTTTTTGTTTCGTCATATTTTTGCAAATAAGCTTCGTTTTATTCTTGTTTACATAAAATCCTGCCAATTCTCCAAAATCTTTTATTTTTTGAAATAGTAACGGTAACTCTTCCGTCGGGTTTTCCACAATAAACATTACGTCATCTGCAAAAGCACGGTATTTATATTTAAAACCTTTATGTGTCAAACCCTTAATCTCTTGATCTTGTTGTATTTTTTGTAAAAGTACCTCCAACACCCAAATGAACAATAGCGGTGACAAGGGACAACCCTGCCGAGTACCTTTCTGTACCTTGAAGCTATCGGTCAATTCTTTATTTACATTCAGTGTAGCTCTTTGTTCCGAATAGATAGCTTCAATACAATTTCTGAACTGTTGTCCCGTATCAATTTTTTCCATCATCTGTAACATAAACTTCCAATTAAGATTGTCAAATGCTTTTTCCGCATCCACAAACAAAAAAGTTACCTCTTTTTCAGGGTGCTTTTCATAGTATTCCACTGCGTCCATTACTATTCTTACATTATCTCGAATTTGTCTTTTTGGCAGAAAGCCCGCTTGATCTTCTGAAATCACTGTTTGTAAGTAGTTTTTCACTCTTTCTGCAATAATTTTTGCAAAGATCTTATAGTCATTATTTAGGAGAGAAATTGGCCTGTAGTTCTTTACATTCGTTAGTTCTTGGCCTTCCTTTGGTATCAATGAAATGATTGCCTCTTTCCATGAGTCTGGCACTTTCTTGCACATCCGTATGTCGTTGGATAAAGCTTCCAGGGCCGGGACAAGTTCCTCTTTCATTTTTTTATAAAACTTCGCGGTAAATCCGTCCGGCCCTGGCGCCTTCCCCAACTTCGCTTCTTCAATTGCCTTCCTCACTTCCTCTGTTTGGATTGGCCCATTTAGTAAATCTTTAAACTCTTTGCTTATTTTGGATAGTGGAATCTCTTCTAAATATCTTTCAATCTTCTCAAGATCAATTCTATTTGCTTGAAACAATTTAGCATAATACTTGAAGAAACTTCTCTTTATACCATTAGGGTCAACGAATTCTTTTCCTTCTTCTATAATTTTGGTTATCATTCTTCTTTCTTTTCTTGCTTTGAGTTGCCAAGCTAGATATTTCCCCGGTTTATTCGCCCCTTCAAAAGATTTCTGTTGTAACTTCTTTAAATTCCAATAAAGCTCTTGGTTCAAAAAATCATTCAGCTGTTCTTTCAGCAACTGTAGTTCTCTAATAATCTTCTTTTTCCCCGGTTTCTTCTTCAGTTCTTTTTCTTTTTGGGCTATTTGTTCCAATACTTCCACTTGCCTTTGAAGTTTTTCCTTCTTTTGCTTCACATTTTGTGAGATGAGAATCCCTCTCATCACAGCTTTGTAAGCGTCCCACACTACCTGTATTGAAGTCTCTTTATTCAGATTTTGTTGGAAATATTGTTTTGTTTCTTCTTTTAACATTTCCATAACACCTTTTTTATCCAACAAATCTTCATTTATTCTCCAAAGAAAGGATTTATTCCTTTCAGTAGAGGTCCACAAAACAGGGTTGTGATCCGAGTTACATCTAGGCAGGATTTCTATTTTTTGTGTTTTCATTGACAATTCTTCTGACATCCAAATCATATCAATTCTGGAAAAAGAGCAATGTCTATTGGAATAAAAAGTAAAATCTTTCTGCGTTGGGTTCCATTTCCTCCACACATCTTCTAGTTTTTCCTGTTTGACTAGTTCAAAAAAGTTCTTTGGCAATTTTCCACTAATTTCGTTGCCTTTTTGTGATTGTCTATCCAGCCGATCTATAGTTCCATTAAAGTCTCCGGCCAAAATAACTTGATCATAAGTTTGTCCTTGTAGGTGTTCAGTTAAGTCCTTAAAGAACTTTTCTTTTGCTCCATTGGGTGCGTATATATTGACCACCAGTGTCTTTTTCTGTTGAATCATCACTTCCACACCCACATATCTTCCTTCCAAATCTTTGAAAATTTCTTTAGGTTGTAAATCCTTTTTCACATATATCACCACACCTTTTTTCTTATTTAAGGCCGAGGAATAAAATTCTAATCCCAATTTAACATTTTTTAAATATTTGGCATCCAGTTTTCTAATATGAGTTTCTTGCAAGCATATCAAGTTACAATTTTGTTTTTGTATCCAATAATTGATTCTTTTCCTCTTGTTAGGTGAATTTAATCCATTCACGTTCCATGACAACAATTTGTAATCCATTGTAGATTCTTAATTTAAAGTTCTCCAAAGACGTCAGAATTGTCCGCCTTAAATTTATAAAAATCCGTCACCGACCTGATCTGGACTCTCCCACCTTTGTAAGTAAAGGATAAGCCTTGTGGAATTTCCCATCTGTACCTAATATTCAAAGTCCTCAGTTTATCCACCAAAGGCTTATACCTTTTTCTGTCTTGCAGTACTGCTCGGGGGAGTTCTCTCATCACCATAATCTTGTTTCCTTCCATTTCAAAAGGGACGGTGAATTGTTTCTTAAAAATATCTTCTGTAGTTGTTCTTGTTACAAATTGTACAATAACATCTCTTGGTAAATTTTTCTTTTCTGCAATTCTGGAGTTCACTCTGTATATCAAATCAAAATCAGAGTCCATTGTCCCTTCATCTTCTTCCAAATATGATGTTATTGCCTTCATCATTTCATCTCTTATATCTTCATTTTCCTTCTCTTTAATGCCCCTGAATCTCAGATGGGTTTGCATCCTTCTGAACTCCATCATTGTTTCTGATCTTCTAAATTGCTGAGTCAAAGAATCCTGTTTTTCTTCCACTTGTTGCATCTTCTCTTCCACTTCCGTAGTTTTGGTTGCATTAGCCTGAATCTCCTTTTTGACTCCTTCTATTTCTTGCTTGATTGAAGTTATCTCAGTAGTGACCAAATCTTTAATTGCCGCTATGTTCTTCTCCTGAACCTCTTCAAGTTGTTTCAGATGAATCTGAGTCTGCTTTGCCATTTGTGCCTCCAGTTGCTTTTCAATCTGTTCCCCCATCCTTTTTTCACTTTGTTCTCCCATAGCTTGTATTGCTTCCAGCATCCTTTTCTCCATTGCCTCCATGGCAGCATACATCTCTTTCTTATCCTTCTCCCTCTCTTTTGACATCTTGGGGGTTGGTGTCAGCCTAGTTGGTGTTGAATTAGTTCTTGGTCTCACTTTTGGCTTAACGTCAGGATCAGAGTCAGCTCTTTTCGGTCCTCTTCTGGTCTCCGTTTTGGTGCTTTTCCTGCGGTGCGCAAATTCACAAACAAACAGTCTCTTCTAAAGGGTAGCCTTCAATCAGCCATTCCCTTCTATTTTCGCTTTTAAAAACCCTCTAAAAGAAGTTTAAAGTCAAATTTAAAGTCAGGTCCTCCTCAAAATGTCGGGCGCAACTTCTCTATGGTATTCGGGTATAGAGTAGGTCAGGTTACCGTATTCCAGGTCCCGTCTGTTCGTATACACTCACTTCCGGTTCTGCTCTCTTGTAGCTCCGAGTCTCTTCCTGTTGGCTTCCTGTTGGCTTCAGCCCTTCTTTCAGGGCTTCCTCTTCCTGTTCCAGCACCTCGGAGTATTTTTTTCGTTACACCGGCCTGCTCCTCCCGCGATACAGTTCGTCAGTTTCGGTTTTCGGCTGCGCACATATCTCAATTCCCACCGCAGGAATGTTAAACAATGTTCTTTTTTACTGTTTTAAAGCCTTCAATCAACTATTTTCTTTGCCGGAATCGGATTTCTGGGAATGTTTGGTCATTTCCCGCTCAACTGCTTGTTTCAATTTTTATCTTATCACAGTTCAGGTAAGCGGCACGTTTATTGTTATCTAGCACGATCAAATCGGGTTTCGCATTGCTTCTTTTCACTTACTGTTGTTGCCCATCTTCAAGAGGTCGGCTGGTAGAGAGCTTAAACCGGTAATCCGGCTCGAACGGCCGCTGCAGAGTTGCTTGGCACTTGCCTTCTTCGGGGGAGGAGATCAAAGCATGAAACGGCTCCTTCGGGAGCCGGATCACGCCAACCTCACACTCCCTCTTAGGCGCTGCTGCCTGCTTGTCCCCCCCCCCTCACTGGGGAGCGATGCGTTGGGCTAAAAACTGCCCAAGCTGTCAAAAGCGGCCATCGCTCACTTCGCACAATCGCGAAAGTGTGTCAGTCCTCCATCTTAGCCCGACCAGAAGCCTTAATTCAGGGTATTTGGTTGGGGTAGGGTACTGGGGGGAGAGGTTAATTGTAAGGGAATTTGTTTCAGTTAAATTTCATATCTTAAGAAAGCTGTTTATTAAAACTTGTTTGGTGTAGTTGCTTTGAAGTAATATATAATTTATTGGCAAATGCTATAAATCTTAGAATAAGGTTGTTAACATAAATAACTAAATTTGTAAAATCAAAATGGCAGACTCTTATACAATTAGAACTATCAACATTTGGGGTCTTAATAGTCCAATTAAAAAAAGAGAATGACATATATTATTTTGAAGTCAAAACCAGATATATTGTTAATGCAGAAAACCCACCTAAAATCTCAGTTTAAGACATTATTGTGCACTAACAGGTATGACCAACAATACCAGTTTCTCAATACCAGATCCTCAAAATCAAAAGGAGTAGTGTTATCTTGAGGTTGGATGATAACAAATGATGTGTTAATGATATAATGAAATTTGTAAGAAGGGGGAGAAGCATTGCGGGAAGCCACTGGAGGGAGGGGAGGAAGGGAATGAGGTAAACAATGGACTGAATGATTTAATCTTATATGTTATGTTCCTAAGAAAATAAAAATTTGTTTACCAAAAAAAAAAAAAAAAGGAGTAGTGATCTTATGTGCTAAATCTTTGCATTTTAAATGTGAGGATAAATTAGAAGGCATCAGGGCAGATTTTTTTATTTCTTAAAGGTAAACTAGATCAAGAACAAATTACTTTAACAACAATATATGCTCCCAACAAAAAGCAAGGGCAGTTTATAGATGAAAACTTGGCTAAAGTTAAAAAAAATTAAAGAGGGACAAATTATAATAGGAGGAGACTTTAATTTAATTCTTGATCATCACTTAGATCTGGCAAAAACAACAAGAAACTCCCATCAAATAAAAGGTTTACAAAATTTTATGAAATATTGGGGAAATACCAACTCTGTGACACCCGGAGAGAAATGCATAAAGGGTAATGGGACTATACATATTTTTCCTCCAGATTTCAAACTTACAGTCGCATAAATTACTTAGTTGTTGCAGACAAGCTACTGAACAGAATCACAAAAACAGTAATAGGCCCGTTTATGTGGTCAGATCATGCATATGTTGAAATGCATCTTAAGAAACATAATGAGATTCATAGACAACAAACTCGGAAGTTAAATAAATCTCTTTTATTAAAAGAACAGCACAAAGAGGAAATAACTCAAACAATCAAATTTTATTTTAAAGAAAACAACAATGGAGAAGTTGAGAGTCACATTGTGTGGGATGCATTTAAGGCAGTGATGAGAGGAAAATTGATAGCTCTGGTGTGCAATCTGAAAAAGGAAAGAGAAAACAAAACCAAGTATTTAACAAAAATCCAAGAATTAGAAAAAATACACAAAAGAACAGGAAACAAATACATCTACAAAGTATTATTGGTCGAATGAAAATTTTTAGAAGCTATTGAAAAACAACTAATACAAAAATATTTTATATTTAAGACAACAATATTGGCAAAAAAACACGTAAAAGCTTAACATTTTAAGCATGGTGAGTTAAAAGAAAGCAAGTTGAACGGAAAATCTTATCTATAAAAGATAAAAGTAATATTAGACTCACAAACACTTTAGAGATAGAGGAATACTTCACTAAGTATTATGAAAAATTATATATGACAAAGAATCCCAAAGAGGAGGCAATACAAGAATTCTTACCAAAAAACAAATTATTTAGAAGAAGAAGAAGAAGAGATTGGATTTATATCCCGCCCTTCACTTGGAGTCTCAGAGCGGCTTACAAACTCCTTTCCCTTCCCCTCCCCACAACAGACACCCTGTGAGGTGGGCGGGGCTGAGAGAGCTCTGACAGAAACTGCTCTTTTTCAAGGACAGCTGTGCCAGAGTTTGTGACTGACCCAAGGTCACATCAGCAGGTGCAAGTGGAGGAGTGGGGAATCAAACCCGGTTCTCCCAGATTAGAGTCCGCACACTTAACCACTACACCAAATAATTATCTGCTGAACATTGCCAACTCTTAGATAAACCTATTACAACTAAGAAAGTTCTAGAAGCTATTAAACAAACAAAAGCAAACACTGCTCCTGGCAGTGACAGTTATGGACCAGAATTCTACCCCCCCAAAAAAAATTATTATTGACAGATTACTTAGCCTAGACTTTTAATCATCTTTTAGAAATGGGGAAGATGCTGCCCTCTTGAAAGGGAAATCTCACATAATAACTATCCCTAAGGAAAACAAAGACAGAGAATCTCCTGCCTCCTACAGACCTATTGCATTATTAAACTGCAATGCTAAAATATTCTGAAATATAGGCTAATAGGCTACAAAATATAGATCCCAATCAAATGGGATTTATTCCCAAAAGAACAATGATGAATAACATCTGCTGTACCTTCAGTGGCAAATAGATTGTCAGGACAGGATACAGGCAGAGGACTAGGGGAAAAAATGGAGTTCACCGAATATTTCTTCAATTATTTAAATTAAATTTAACACTTTTAAAGTTCTAAATGGAGGGTACTTGCTGCTGGTCAGATTACACAGGATAAATCCTGATATTAGTAAACAATGCTGGAAAAATTGTGGCCAGATTGGAGATTTCATACATTGCTGGTGGTCCTGCCCATTAATCAAAAATTTCTGGAACTAAAACTTATTACAAATTTATATTATTACGGGAAACACCTGCTCTGCCAGAGACAGTCTTTTTGATTGTATGTTCTGATCCCTCTAGAAACAAAACAAAAACTATGTTAATATCTACACTTCTTATCATTGCCAGAATAATGATTGCACACCTTTTCTTTTCAGATAGGCATCTCTTAAGGGGGGGGGAGGTTATTAGATAAAGGTAATGGTTTCCCTTGCTTGAAAGCCAGTCAAATCTGACTCTAGGGATGCGATGCTCATCTCTGTTCCCAAACTGAAGAGCCAGTGCTGTCCAGAGACATTTCTATGGTCATGTGGCCGGCATGACTAGACGCCGAGGCACATGGAATGCTGTTACCTTCCCACCGAAGTGGTACCTATTTATCTACTTGCAATTTCTTGCTTTCAAACTGCTAGGTTGGCAGGAGCTGGAACTAGAGACGGGAGCTTACTCCGTCATGCGGCACACTCGGGTCTCGAACTGCTGAACTACCAACCTTTCACAGCCTGCAGTTCAGCGTCTTAACTACTTGAGCCACCGCAGCCCAGGAAGGTTATTAAAAACTGTTAAATAACAAAATATGACAAGAGTGTTACTGGTTTAAGCATGCTTGTACTTTAAGTTAAAAAAAACCCCTTTGTGTTTGTCAGTGTCCTTTATAAAGCTTATATCTTTTCTACTGGGCATTACATTTGATGACACACATGGCTTGGCCCAACAAAGTCCCATTTATGTTAGATCCAGCTCTTGTAACAAGTTTGAAACCCATGATCTATAGCGTCTGTAACTGTATTCTTAAGAGAGGTGACATGGTTAGACAGTAAAGTTGCTAAAAAGCAGTAGATGCAAGAACTATCTGAAAGTCACAGTTAAAGCCCAAATTATGTGTCTCAAGTGCCAATATGAAAGCACATTATCTCCAGGAACCATCTGTCATGACGGTTTAAAAGACTGATGCTCAAAATTATGTAACCATTAGGGCTTGTGAAATGCTATCTCCAACAATTTTCTAGGTACTTGAGGAATGAATCACTGTTTTCCATTATCTGCAATGTGAATTATATTTGTAAAGAATGTCCTACCATGTTATCTTAACTGAGATGAATTTAAAATATTCTAAAACTTGCTCTGCAGGGAACTAAGTTTTCTTCAAATGATCTGCTTTGCAGCTGAGGAATTTGCTGGTCTGTGGACTGTGCTGGAATGTCAGAGGCTACTCTGTCAATTGGAATCATGCGCACACACACACACAAAGTCTTAGCCCACAAATCTCACCTCTTTTTCCACTCCCCAAAATATCCTGGAAATGTAAGAGATGGCTTAGAAGGTATGATGGCTACTGATATAGAGTACAAGTAAAGCAAGTTCAGGTCCAAATGAAACAGTGGGCTTCCATAGTCTAAAGACAGGGCAGAACTGCATAAAATATGGGTCCTCTAACCTGAACACATCCTGTTAGCTGTTTCTGTGGTTCCTCAAGAGCAAGCATGAAACCCAAGGAGCAGAGCAGACAAAAGGCAGATGAATACTGGAGACCCTTGACCGAAGACTTGTCTGTGTTTTATAAGCAACTTGAGGATGAAATTAACATTCAGCAAAACTTGTTTCAGGTATGGTTCTGTGGTACATGTTATAGGGCGGGAGGAATATGCGCTTGCCAGATCAACAGGTCTAGACTTACCTAGTCCATACAATGTGGTGTGTGTGCGTGCGTATCTCCTTCCTTCCTAGAACTGGATGCACAAACCGAGTATATTTATTTTTAAGACAACGATACCACAATCACTGATGTGCATACAGTTACACATTTTCTTATGCATAACAGGAATAGTAATGCAATGCTAGCCAGGAAGGTTGGTTAAAAGTGAACATGAATGGTTTGTGCTACCAGTTCCAGCTGTTTAGTAGATAGCTGGGTAGATAGCCATGACAGGTCCCTGCTCCCATGTCTGGTGTCTCAGGTGATTGCCTGTGTTGCCTGACCCTAAATCCTTCCCTGTTTGGTAGATTACATTGGGGGGGGGGATGTCACAATAAACACAACCCTGTCCATGGACTTATGTTAGATAGTCTGTAACAGCTAATGTATTGTATCCTCTGTTAATTTATTGCTCTTGCTTTTTTGGAGGGTGACTTGGATGGTTGTTCAGGATCTGGGAGACAACAGTAATAAATAACTTAAAATTCTTGTGTATTAAAGAGTCCTTAATTTGAAAGAGACGGAAAAATTCACAGGGTGAGTATATTTTGAAAACATATCAAGAGCAAGTGAAAGCAGTCAACACAAAAAAAGAAACCAGAACAGTGTATCTAAATATTGGTGTACATTATCAGTGAAAGTACACAGGAAAGAATCTGATTTGTTAAATAGATAGAATTGTGGAAGAAATGTTCTGTACTTTTGTTGCACTGCATTTTCCATCTCTGTCTTCCAACAAGGGGGTGTATTTACAAAGATGGTTGCTGCTGAAATTTCAATTGTAAGCAAGTCAGGGAATGAGCAAACAGGATATATCCTTAACATCATTTGTGTTGGCAAACTTCTCAGCTAGAAACCTTCATCTCCGCAAGACATTAAATAGATTTATGGCCTATCAGCTTTAAACCAGAGGATGGATGTCTGCTTCTCACACTGAGTTGATGCATTAAATAATAAAAGCAGAAATAAAAAGGCAACTGAAGTACTAAGAAATCATTGCTCATTCAAGTTAATATGTATGACAAATTCCCTTTGTGGTTGATCTGTATCTAGCTATACCTGCCTGTAAAAGCTTTCATGAAGAGATACCCAATAGTTTTTAAATATAGAATAACTCTGAAACACATCCCTGGTATCTTTTTGACAGCCTTCTAATCTCTAGATTCTTAGTAAGACTACAGGAAATCAACCTGCTTTATATCTTCTCTTTTTCCTCTGTTGGAAACATGCAACTTGACAGTCTAAACTAACCCTGTATAAAGTGTTACCTGCATCTGTTCCCACCCCCTTTAGGTTCGTGATGGTCTGGTGAGTGCCCCTTACCAAGGCGGGTAGAATGTTAAAAGAAAGTTAGCTGGAATGCAACACAAGGTTATTTAAACAGTAACATAGTTTATTAGCTAAAGGCAAGCAAGAAATACAAAACAGAATACTTACTTCCTAAAAAAGAGACAGTCAGTGGTTATATATACAGAACAAAGATTTCCCCATGCACAGAAGCTTCTGGACTGGCCCAGAGAGATCCCGAAAGACAAAGCCTTCCCTGGATCTCTGAGAGTCAGTGCTGAAATGAAGCGTATTGCCTTCTTTTATACCATATTGGTCCCATACATTTCGATAGAGCCATAGAAATGATAAACTGCATTGATTAATCTAACTGCCCTGGTAATGTGGGCCATTATGGCCCAGGAAATGTTCCCAAATACCAGTGGCAATGGGGTTACTCTGATGCTTTAGCAAAACAATGCGAGATAGCACCTAACTTTTTAAATGACAAACACAAGAATGTTACAATTTCAGGATGTTCTTTATTTCCTTGAAGCAAGGTAGACAGTCAGGTACTGTCTGCTGGCTGGAGGTGTGATGTGAGTTTCTGCATGTAGGCAAGCCTTTAGTATTGCAAATATTCTGGCTTCCTTGACTTAATGGCAGGTGCATACCAATCTTTTATTTCTAAATGTTTCCAAATTCTTTAGATTAATGAACAATGTAATGCAGATGTTGCGAGAGATTTTCCTGGCACAAAGGGCTTGCAAAGAAACATGGGGTTCGGTTCAGTGAATCAGGCCAAGCCTGTTTGCTGTTTTGCTAGCAAAGACAGAGGCAGATACATGGATTTCATAAACTATTTGGTTCATTTCTAAACCCAAACCTTCTATATTTCTAAAATTTCTTACCACATCCTCCAAGTAAATAAAAATTAAACTGGATAAAGAAGGGAAGGAAGAGATGCTGCCTTCAGCTTTCTTCTCATTAATACAAAGTAAGTTTACTCTAAAGAGCTATTTCAGTTGCTGGGAGAGACAAAACCCCTCCCTAACAACAGTTCATCGACTGACCCGCCTGCCAGTTGATGATCCACCGGTAACCTTGAGGTGACAGGTCTCTGGATCACCTCAAGAGCCGTGCCTCCAACGCCAAGCTCCCACCAATGCTCCTACAGCTGCAGCCAAATACATAGGGCCTCCCTAATGCCTTATAGGCCAGGCTTCCATACAAGTGAACCCCATTGGCACAAAACAGGGCGTCCAGGCATAGTGAAGTTCCCAAGGCCTCCATGCTCCGTAGCCAGTCGGTCAGCTAGCTCAGCTCTAGCCCCTCTGACTAAAGGACTGTTGTGGTTGGGAGCTCCGTCGTTAGTATCCTCTTATCCACCTCAGCCTGGAGCACTGAATCACAGCCTGTGCAATCCCCCAGGCTGCCCCATCATAATACTCGTGCCTTTGGGATTTGCAGCACCCATTCCAGGCTGAACAGGGAGTGCATAGCCATATCAGATTCAGAGTTGAACCGCACACTTGAGGCATGCCATGCTCGGTTTAGGCCAAGGTCACCCAGTCAGCTGTCCAGATGTCACACCAATGTGCCCCATGTCCAGGATTCCAGGCCGAGGTCACCCTTGCAGTGACTGCCATTTCACCAACATGTGCTCGTCAAAGGAAAGCTCAGACAAAGCCTTGAGAAAGGCAGGCATAGCCCTCCTACATCATGCAAACATCCAGATCCCCAGCATCTGTGGAGGATGGCAGGAAGCTACTGCTGCTGAACTCCTTGGGAAATGGGTCCAGATAGCAGGCATCCAACCGTGCCAGGCTGCAAAACCTCTCCTCCTGATGGTGACACCAAGTCTCTGTGACATTGTTATTGATGCCTGCCACCTGGGGAGCTGAAAATGTCACATTAGTGAACAAACACCCGAGGCTTCTGTGATCCATACCAAACCTGGAGCTACCCACTGCATCACAGTCCATCTGTCTGCCATTAGCCAAGTTCAGCAGTTGCTGGCCCTGTTGACCCCAATAGGGGTCCCGGATGCCCCACTATTGGTGTCCGCCCTGTCAGTGTACCTTAGCTCGCCAGAACCTGGGTAACTAGGGTAGGTGGCACCAGCAGCTTGTCCTCCTGATGGGACACCCATCAACAGGCTGAAACTGAATGCCCAAATAAGTTATTGCGTTGACCCTGGGAATTCTCATGAGCCAGCGAGGACCAATGGTTTCCCCAGTGTGATTGGTCCTGGCATTAGATGACTTATGATAGCAAGGTGCTAGCTGGCTCAAAGGCCACATGGGCCACTTTGCGACCCCTGGGCATGGCCCCATTAAGAGGACCCCATAGAGCAGGGGTGGCCAAACATGGTTAACATAACAGCCAAACAGAATAAACGTCAGGTGTTTTAGAGCCGCAAGACATGAACAAATATTACACATGTTTGTATTGAGAAAGAAAGGAAAGAGCCGCAAGTGGCTTCCGAGCTGCAGGTTGGCCACCCCTGCCTTAGAGCATGCTGAGCAATGAATGACCAGTTAAAGTTGCCTCGAGGACAACCCTTAGTTATTGTGCGTGCCATGGGAGGAGAGCCTCCTGATCTGACAGGGCAGCTGAACATTGGCCAAGCGTGAGTGGGACCCAATGGGGTGGCAGCCCAGCCAGAACTCACAGCTGTGGTTAAGATATTTTTGTGGGTCCTCTGCAATGCTCCCTCTAAGCTGTGGAGTCTTGTGTGCAAAATTCCACTTTGTGAGCTACTGGCATTGAAGCTGTAAGTGTGCAATTTGGCTACTGCATAACTTAGTGTGCTCTGAAGCCATCCTTCCTGATCTAAGACAAAATTCTGTAAACTAGAGGTGAAAAAAACAAAACTGTGAGCTAGCTCACACTAACTCAGCGTAGAGGGAACACTGGTCCTCTGGCAGATGGCCCTGAGTAACTCTCGATTCCCAACAAACCCTGCAGACTGAGTCCTGTTGAGAGAGCCAGTTGTGTTCTGCAACACCTGCTGGTAGAAAGCCTCCTCACACTCCGATGCGAGCCCTCGGCCTTAATCATGTTGCCCACATGGGAAAGTAAGTGCAACCCCCTATTTGGATGTTAAAGGAATACTCAAGCTCCTAATCTTCCTCAGGAGACGGATGGCAGGTGAGTCACCCACATCTCCTATTAGGATGCAGCAACGGAGGGATCATGGTATTGACACTAGCCCATACAGCTTGTGGTGCCTTGAGTGCCTGCCAGATGGCCAGAGCCAATGACCTTAGTTACCTGTGCCACTGGTCTATGATAACCTGTCTTATCTATCTGTGCTCCCCCTCCAAGGCGGACTCACCTGTCATCTCCTGGCTGTCTGAAGCCCTCTACAAGCGCATCAGCACTTCAGTCCTCTTGCATATATGCCCCATGGCTGGGTACCTATGATGAGCGTTGTTTGCCCCCCCCCAAGCAGTGCTTTTGGATTCAGAGAATGAAGACCAGTCCTAGTGGTGCCTACTGCTGCTCTCTGCCTGTCAGACCCACATTTTCCCAGCCAGGGCATGGCCTTTTGTGAAGGAGAAAATCAGCTGAACCCGGGACTCAGGCTAGGCTGTGGGCTGCAGTAACAGTAGCAGCAGCAGCAGCAATGCAACAGACTAGGCCCCAGGCCCTTGTGAATGCAGTCTTTCCATGCCCCCACCCTGTGCCAACCTCCGCTCAGCCTGCAAATAGACAAGAATCGAGCAAGAAAGTCTCATGGCAGAGTATGAGCTCCCGTGAATTGCTGCTCATGTCTTCCAATATGCCAAGGCAATTGCCGTCCCCAATAGGTAAACCTTTTAACTGGTTCCACCAGTGAGTGAACCCGTGACCCCACTGCTTGCCCAGCAGGTGCACTACCACTGAGCCATAGCCGCAATGGCCATCCGTCATCCCAGCTGAAAAGGTCACCTAACCTGTAACCTACCTTCACTATGTCCCTAACATCTAGCTGCCTATCTGATCCTCAATAGCTCTGTCTGCCTATCTCCTAACTATCTACATCTGCCTATCTTCTATACAACCTGAGTCTTGTTGCTGTATCCCATTTTAACTGGTGGGTACCATGACCCCTGTAGCGTGTAGGCACATGTGCCCCTTGCACATGCCCACCAGATGTTACCAGGAAAGCACGAAGCAGAACATGGCCACTGTGAACCCTCCCCAATACCATATTAGCAATGACGTGTATTCGCTACTTATCTGCTCAAAATGGCAGCAGCTCTCCTGGGTCTCAGGTAGTGGTCCTTCACCCCATCCGCTGCCTGGTCCATCTAAGTGGAAATGCTGTTGAGTCAGATCCCAGGCCTGTCGTGGACCGCATTGCCTACTCTGATTGGTACAGACTCTTCATGGTGTAGTGGTCTACCTTCCAAAGTGGCCAGTTGCTCCAGTGGAATCGATCTCCATCACCTGGACAGCAGTTGCAATGGCAGGAGTTCTCCGGGCCCCACCTTGAGGTTGGCGACCCTACCTACTAAACACCAGTATTGTTTTTTTGGTAGCTAAACAATTAATTCATTTTATCCTATTAGTGATATCTATTTTCCAAAGCAGTGGACAGTGGACAAAGTAGTGACAGACTTCACGTTCCTGGGATCCCAAATCACCGCAGACTGTGACTGCAGCCATGAAATTAAAAGACGCCTGCTACTTGGAAGGAAAGCGATGGTGAACCTAAACAGCATGATAAAAAGTAGAGACATCACCCTGCCAACAAAAATACGCATGGTCCAAGCAATGGTATTCCCAGTAGTCATGTATGGCTGCGAGAGTTGGACTATAAGGAAGGCCGAGCGCCGAAGAATAGATTCTTTTGAACTATGGTGCTGGAGAAGACTCTTGAGAGTCCCTTGGACTGCAAGAAGATCAAATCAGTCAATCCTAAAAGAAATCAACCTTGACTGTTCCCTGGAAGGCCAGATACTGAAGCTGAAGCTCAAATACTTTGGCCACCAAATGAGAAGAGAACACTCACTGGAGAAGACCCTGATGCTGGGAAAGATTGAAGGTCAAAGAAGACGGGGACGGCAAAGGATGAGATGGTTAGACAGTGTCATCGATGCAACGAACATGAAACTGAGCAAACTTCAGAGGACAGCGGAAGACAGGAGGGCCTGGCGGGATCTAGTCCATGGGGTTGCGAAGAGTCGGACTCGACTGTGCTACTGAACAACAACAACAATTTTCCAAAGCAGATTCTAAGGTTCGACATCAGTTGCAATAGCAGGAGATTGCTAGCCAGCACCTGGAGGTTGGCAACCCTACCTATGGACCCACAGCACCATTCAGCTTAAAAACTAGAAGTGTAATCCATTTTATGGTAAAATCTATTTTCCAAAGCTATGGTAAAATCTATTTTCCAAAGCTATGGTAAAATCTATTTTCCAAAGCTATGGTAAAATCTATTTTCCAATAGCAGGAGATCACCAGCCGACACCTGGAGGTTGGCAATCCCACCTATTGACCAATAGCAGTGTTCTGCTTGGAAGCTATGAGCATAATTCATCTTATCCATCGGAGATATCTATTTTAAAAGCAGATCACAGGGCTGGACATCATTTGCAATAGCAGGAGATCTCCAGTCAACACCTGGAGGTTGGCAACCCTACCCAATGACCAACAGCAGTGTTCTGCTTGGAAGCTAAGAGTGTAATTTATTTTAACCATTGATAATATTAATTCTTCAACGCAGATCTTTAAGGCCTTTGGATTATTCCAAGATTGCTGTAAAATTAGGCTTCCATTTTGGCAAAATCAGTGTTGGGATGGGGACTGGGGCATCTGTGGGTTGTCTTAAGGATGAAGAATGCAGGAGGAGAAAATTAAGGAAGCCACTTTGGGCCTCCACTGGGGAGAATGGCAGGGCAGAAACATGTTAAATTATTAAACATATGGCAATGTCTCCAAAGACGAGCACAATAAGGGTGATTCTGCATTGGCCTTGCCCTCCTTTGATCATTGGATTGTATGGTACCCTCTGCATTGCATGCTGCTTTCACTTCCATTGATCATTGGATTTTATGATACCTTCTGCCTAGATTTATGGCCGTTCCGGGGTGACTTTGCAGTCAGAACGGCGTTGGCCTAGGGTATTCCAGATGCAGAACCCGCCTAAGACCCATTCTGAAAAGACTTCTGTATACTGCTTCTGAGTTGTATGCCCAGAGACATGTGGGAAAGGACTAAGGCTGGGCTTCAGTTCATGAGATTACACTGGAAGAAACTGCAGAGTTGGGTAAAAAAGGCAAAGTCTATCAAGGCTTTGTCTTGAATGCTCATGTGAGCTACTGTAGTCTGTAGGCTGAGCAATCTCTACGTCCTTGGCCGCCTCTTGGTGAGCAGAAACCTGTTAAGGAACCCCTCTACCCCAGCAGAAGCAAAAATTGGGGGTTTGCTATTTACCGGGGTCTCAAATGGCCCTAAGAAGCACAAGAAGGGGCATCACTTTTACCAAGGTGTCAGATGGGTCTAAGAAGCTGGGGTGCCACCTCCCCTTTTACTGCCACCAAACTGTTAAAGCATCCCTTGCTGATGCTTCCTTTCTCCACCGAGCTCCAGGTGGATGGTGGCACAGGGTGTGGGGGGGAGAGAAGTGTGTCCCAGGGGCTGGAAGCAAGGGCATGATCTCCCGGCTGCCTGTCAGACCTTACAACATCCCCAGCCACTGCATCGCACATTTTGGAGCGACAGTATGATCACTGGAAAAATGGTGTGTGTGTGTGGGGGGAGCTGGGCTCCAGTCTTGTGCAAGAGATAAGGGAGTGAGAGGCAGAAATCACCTCCCGAAGCAGCACACGCAGTTCCCTCAGGCTGATCTAATAGTCCCCCAGATTGGCTGCTGTAGGGGTGGGGAAGGAGATATACAGTCTGTGAATAAAGAAAAAAGAGTGGCACCACCTCTTCCCCATATTGAGAAAAAGTAGCATGAAGTGAGTGGAGATGCTCCACCTCATAACCTCCACAACCTGCCAGAGCCCTGCTGGCGAAACTAGGGGAGAAAGCAAGGGGGGTGAGACAAAAGAGGGAGGTAAGGCTGAACCATGTCTGGGCTGCCTCTGCCCTGCACAAAAGTAATATGAAGGGGAGGGGGAGTTAGGTAATCTTTTTATGTGTCTCACCCTTCACCACCAAAGATTCAAGGCTGCCCCGGCCTCACTTCTCCTGGCCACGTGGCACTGTCCAAAGAAAGGGGTCACACAGAGGAAAACCAAGTCGCTTGATGCCGAAAAGATGTTGAGCTGAATGGAGCAGCGCCTTTAGTAACAGCCAGGGCACCCATGCCCCCCAACTCTAAGGACCCTCTGATACGGCCAACATCGGGTCATGTATGTGCAAGCTTCCCACGCTTGCTGCTGGCCCACCCCCTCTGCCTGGCAAGGATTGCCATTGCTGCCCCTCCTTGCGGCACCACAAACAGGACACTGTGTGAGTCTGTGTCCTGGCTTTCTTTTCCCACAGGGTCAGTGGCAGGGCTCAGCACTGCCACACACCAGCAATGCTCACACCCCAGCCTACTGCCAACCCCTGGCCACAAAATTTGTGTAATTGTTTCTGTTATGTACGTGGACCACCACCAGGGGTCCGTGGACAGGACAGAACTTGGATCCTAGAACAATGGAAACTTCAGATCCTGGATCCCCCAGCCCCAACCAATAGCCACCTTAGCGAGACATTCAAACCCTCCAAAGGGAGTGGGGGGTTGCTGGGTGGATATGTATATAGTTGGCCCTGTTGGCCGTTAGAGTTAGACTTTGTTTGTGTTAAGTACAATAAACGTGTGCTACAGTATGTCGTCGTTCGAGTCCTCCATGCAACGAACCCAGTACTTTTCAGTGGTGACGAGGATGGGATCCCACTGAGCCAGGCCTGGCTCGCATCCCAGTCCAGCACCGAGCATTGTTCCAGCCAACACGCCCAGCACCGCAAGCGCACCGCCTCAAGGAACCCCGCTCCTCACTAACGCTTCACCATGGCCTCTGCTCGGGGAAACTTGGAGACCTACGATCCAGCCCATCCCGAGCTCTGGGACTTGTGGACCGACCAATTGACGTGCCATCTAGCCTACAATGATGTATCCTATCTGGGCAAAAGACGAAACCTTCTCCTAAGCACATGTGGGGTGAATACCGTCCGCCTCGCAAAGAGCCTCCTCGCACCTCGGTCAATCCTCAAGTGCTCGTACGAGGAAATCATTGACGCACTAATGATGTCACAGCCAAGTCAAACCATGACCCCCTTATCTTCCGGGTTTTGGGCTGGGTGAGGGTTGGCCAGCTTCCTCCCCGGGGGCCGAGTTCGTGGCGTTCGCCACCCGTAAAGATGAGCTGTCGGCACTCAAAGGGTGCCTCTTGTGGGGAGATTGGGTAGTGGTCACTGGCGTTCTTAGACAGAGGGTCCTCACGGCCCTCCACGAGGCACACCCCGGCATTGTGAGGATGAAGGCACTGGCTCGAAGCTATGTGTGGTGGCCAAGGATGGATGCCGAGATCGAGCCATGGGTCCGGAGGTGCCAGATATGCCAGGAAGTTCGGCCCAACCGGCCAAGCGCACCCTCACAGTCCTGGGAGTAAACCCGCAAACTATGGTCCTGGCTAAATCTCAATTTTGCCGGACCGTTCCAGGGACTAATCACGGTTGACTCCTACTCCAAATGGCTGGAGGTCAGCCCCGTGTCCACCATCTCCACCAAGGCAGTAATCCAATCCCTATGCCGGCTCTTCGCAACGCACGGCCTGCTGGACACTATAGTCTCAGACAATGGGGCAGCCTTCACATCTGTGGAGTTCCAGGAGTTCCTACAGAGGAATCTGATCAGGCACATCTGCTCAGCACCCTTCCACCCCACAACCAACGGTCATGCAGAGCGGATGGTGTGGAACGTGAAGGAAGCCCTTAGCTGGATCTCCGAAGGGGACTGGGAGTTCTGCCTTGCCCGATTCCTCCTGAAATACCGAATGACTCCTAACCCCGTCACAGGTCACAGCCCCGCCAAGCTGCTAATGGGTTGGCGCCTGACAACGCTGCTGGATCGACTGCACCCCGACCGGGCACCGGGCTCGAGGAGGTTGACAGAACAGTGGGAGGCTCCGAGGGGGTTCTTCCCAGGGGACCCAGTGTTCCTCCAGAACTACAGGTCCGGACCCCCTTGGATCGCGGGCCGTGTCACCAGAGTCAAGGGTCTAGTCTCCTACGAGGTGTCAACAGAGAATGGTTGGATTCTGCAGAGACACATCGACCAACTGCAGAGGCGGCAACTCCCAGAGCCGGGGGACCCCCCCCCAGTTGACGACCGGGGCGGACGGTCTTGTTCAGGAACCCGACATTCCAGCCAAAACCCATCCCAACAAAGAGGCTACGCCGGGCGGCTCTCTTCCGGAGGAACTCGAACCAATACCCCAACAGCTGGCCCCACAACTGGCGCAACTGCCCCTGGACACAGCCAACCAGCCGGAACCAGAGGTTAGTGAGCCAGTGCCAGCCCCCAGGCGTTCCACACATGAGCGCCAGCCCCCCGCATACTTACAGGATTATGTGACATAGTTGAAACTATGGGGAGAGGGGTGTTATGTATGTGGACCGCCATCAGGGGTCCGCGGACAGGCCAGAGCTTGGATCCTAGAACAATGGAAACTTCGGATCCTTGATTTCCCAGCCCCATCCAATAGCCACCTTGGCGAGACATTCAAACCCTCCAATGGGAGTGGGGGGGGGGGTTGCTGGGTGGATATGTATATAGTTGGCCCTGTTGGCCATTAGAGTTAGTCTTTGTTTGTGTTAAGTACAAGAAACGTGTGCTACAGTATGTCGTTGTCCGAGTCCTCCATGCAGCGAACCCAGTACTTTTTAGTTTCCTTAAGAACATAAGAACATAAGAGATGCCAATGTTGGATTAGGCCAAAGGCCCATCCAGTCCAACACTCTGTATCACACAGTGGCCAGAAATACCAGTGCCATCAGGAGGTCCACCAGTGGGGCCAGGACATTAGAAGCCCTCCCACTTTTGCCCCCCCAAGCACCAAGATGACAGAGCATCACTTGCCCCAGAGTCCCTATCTATACCTTGTGGCTAATAGTCCGTGGTCATGTGGCCGGCATGACTAAACACCAAGGTGCACGGAATGCTGTTACCTTCCCACCGAAGTGGTACCTATTTATCTACTTGCAATTTCTTGCTTTCATAAGAACATAAGAGACGCCAATGTTGGATCAGGCCAAAGGCCCATCCAGTCCAACACTCTGTGTCACACAGTGGCCAGAAATACCAGTGCCATCAGGAGGTCCAGCAGTGGGGCCAGGACATTAGAAGCCCTCCCACTGTTGACCCCCCCCCCAAGCACCAAGAAGACAGAGCATCACTTGCCCCAGAGCCCCTAGCTATACCTTGTGGCTAATAGCCACTGATGGACCTCTGCTCCATATGCTTATCTAATTCCCTTTTGAAGCCGTCCATGCTTGTAGCACCCACCACTTCCTGTGGCAGTGAATTCCATGTGTTAATCACTCTTTGGGTGAAGAAGTACTTCCTTTTATCCGTTCTAACCCGACCGCTCAGCAATTTCATGGAGTGCCCACGGGTTCTTGTATTGTGAGAAAGGGAGAAAAGTACCTCTTTCTTTACCTGCTCTTTCCCATGCATAATCTTATAAACCTCGATCATGTCACCCCTCAGTCGTCTTTTCTCCAAGCTAAAGAGCCCTAAGCGCTTTAACCTTTCCTCATAGGGAAAGTGTTCCAACCCTTTTATCATTCGAGTTGCCCTTTTCTGCACTTTTTCCAAAGCTATAATATCCTTTTTAAGGTGTGGTGACCAGAACTGCACACAGTATTCCAAATGAGGTCTCACCATTGATTTATATAGGGGCATTATTATATTGGCTGATCTGTTTTCAATACCCTTCCTAATAATCCCCAGCATAGCATTGGCCTTCTTTATTGCAGTCACACACTGTCTCGACATTTTCAGTGAGTTATCTACTACAACTCCAAGATCTCTCTCTTGATCTGTCTCTGCCAGTTCAGACCCCATCAATGTGTATTTATATTTAGGATTTTTGGCTCCAATGTGCATCACCTTGCACTTGGCCACATTGAACCCCATTTGCCATGTTGACGCCCACTCGCCCATCTTTGACAGATCCCTTTGGAGTGCCTCACAATCCTCACTGGTTTTCACCACCCTGAACAACTTCGTATCATCTGCAAATTTAGCCACTTCACTGCTTACTCCCATCTCCAAATCATTAATGAACAAGTTAAAAAGCAGTGGACCAAGTACTGATCCCTGCGGTACCCCACTGCTTACCTCCCTCCACTGAGAAAATTGCCCATTTATACTCACTCTCTGTTTTCTATTAATTAGCCAGTTTTTGATCCATAAAAGGACTTGTCCTTTTATCCCATGATTTTTGAGCTTACTTAGGAGCCTTTGATGAGGAACTTTATCAAAAGCTTTCTGGAAGTCAAGGTAAACAATATCTATTGGATCCCCCTTGTCCACATGTTTGTTCACCCCCTCAAAGAACACTAACAGGTTAGTGAGACAAGATCTTCCCTTACAGAACTCATGCTGAGTCTGTCTCAATAGGTTTTGTTCATCTATGTGCCTACTAATTCTTTCCTTAGTAACGGTTTCCACCAATTTACCCGATATCGACGTCAGACTGACTGGCCTGTAATTTCCCGGATCTCCTCTGGAACCCTTTTTAAAGATGGGAGTGACATTTGCTACCTTCCAGTCCTCAGGAATGGAGGCAGATTTTAAGGAAAGGTTACATATTTTGTCAGGAGATCCACAAGTTTACATTTGAGTTCTTTCAGAACTCTCGGATGTATGCCATCAGGGCCTGGTGATTTATCAGTTTTTGATAAGTTTCCTTCTTGCCAGATCTCTTCAAGCTAGAGAGCAGTGAAAGGAATGAGAAGAAGGTGCAGCTACCACAGTTCACCTCAGCCTCTTCCTCTGGGAACTAAACCCAAAGGGAGAGGACAAATTGAGTGGGTGGTGGCAAAGAGGGTGATAGGGTTTCGAAACAACCAGTGTGGGATGGGGGGGGGGGCTTCAGTGACAGTGTGGTCAGTTCTCTCTAGAAATCACTGAAAACTCTATGGCTTTACCATAGGGTTTCTGGTGATTCACAGAGAGGCTTTTTCTGGAAGTAACATCACACCATCAGCCTAACAGCAATTTTTTAATTTTATGTTTCTCCCACTGACACTCTGAGAGGTGGCGGAAAAATGGAGCTGAGGGCAGGAGATTCTCTCCCCGAAATGGGGAGAGTTTTGCAACTCTAGATACAGACCAAAACAAAGAAAGAGAACCACTTAAGGTATTTCGCACAAGGGTACCCCAAACCTTGGAATTGCTGGCATCATTCTCACAGTACATCCACAAAATGTAACTAAACTATAAAGCAATAAAATAATATGGTTTGGATAAATGTGTTATATCCTCCCTCCAAATAATGTTATAGTGTTGTTCAGTCGAGTCCGACTCTTCACGGCCCCATGGACCAAATCAAGCCAGGCCCTCCTGTCTTCCGCTGTCCTCTGAAGTTGGCTCAATTTCATGTCCATCACATCAATGACACTGTCTAACCATCTCATCCTTTGCCGTCCCCTTCTTCTTTGACCTTCAATCTTTCCCAGCATCAGGGTCTTCTCCAGTGAGTGCTCCCTTCTCGTTTGGTGGCCAAAGTATTTGAGCTTCAACTTCAGGATCTGGCCTTCCAGGGAACAGTCAAGGTTGATTTCTTTTAGGACTGACTGATTTGATCTCCTTGCAGTCTAAGGGACTCTCAAGAGTCTTCTCCAGCACCATAGTTCAAAAGAATCTATTCTTCGGCGCTCGGCCTTCCTTATAGTCCAACTTTCGCAGCCATACATTACTACTGGGAATACCATTGCTTGGACCATGCGGACATTTGTTGGCAGGGTGATATCTCTGCTTTTTATCATGCTGTTTAGGCTCACCATCGCTTTCCTCCCAAGGAGAAGGCGTTTTTAAATTTCATGGCTGCAGTCACCATCTGCAGTGATCTGGGATCCCAGGAACAGTGAAGTGAATGTTATAGTAATGGGCAACAAAGAAAAGGTCTCTGAATGTACAAATTTTAGAATTTTTTTAAAAAAATCAACCCAAAGTTTTTAGAGGTATAATGGCCTGGGTGTAGTTTTAATTGCAAAGAGGGTGGTAGTGTTTGATTCTGAAGCACTTTCCTTACAAGCAGCTCTGTCTTGAGTTCAGCAGCCTGAACTGTGCTATGGCTTCCTTGATGCAACTGTGTATGTGGAAGGATGTTTTACCAGCTGCTCCTAAAATGCCAAATCATTGTTTTGCTCCATTGCCTGAATGTGAGGTTTGATTGAAAATGCTTTTATTTAAGCTCTGTTTCCAAGAAATCACATTTTTTTTTTGGTTAAAGTTCCCCCGGCACAAGACTGCAACTCATCACATTAGAGCGGTCACATCTTATTACCTTCCATTAGATGTGATTGACACAAGTAGATGTTTTGTGCTACAACACAGCATATCAGCTTGGGATAGACTTCTTTTCTGGGGGGGGGGAGTAAGTGTTCTAAAGCAATATGCTGCAATGTTTTGATGAAATCATTTTTTAAAGCTATGAGCCTTTACCATTTATGTTCAGTGTTATTTATTTTGGACCAAAAATAGCTTTGGATTTGTCAGTTCTAAAGTACTAGCGAAAAATCTATTAGTAGGACCAAATTTTACTGATGGTAAGGGAATAGTATCAAAGGCATTTCAGTTTTGACAGAAAGGTTTAACTTTATGTTGCTAGAAGTTTAGGCATAATCTTGTGAGATCTACTGGTTGGGTCAGAGGTAACCAATACACACACATACACAATAACATGCAAACATGCACACACACATACCCCAGAGAGCACTAAAGTATGGGGCACAACATCGGCTAGTGATTCCAGGCCCCAAGGAGGCTAGGCTCACCACTACTAGGGCCAGGGCCTTTTCAATGGCGGCTCCTACCAGGTGGAATTAGCTCCCAGAGATCAAGGCCCTTTGGGACCTTGTACAGTTCTGCAGGGCCTGTAAGACCGAGCTCTTCTGCCAGGCTTTTAATTAGGAGCCGCCCACCACTACCACCAACTATTTGTTAGTAACACCGGGGTCGCTAGTCGGCCCTATATGGAGACCGAGCCACAGTATAGTATGAGACAGATATGGCTGAACCGGGACCCGTGATCCATCTACGGTATACCATCTTTAACTTGACCGGAAGACCAACATTATTCTGAGCACTTTAATTGCAATATATGATTGTTTTATCTTGTTTTTATATGTTTTTATATATCATGGGACACAGTGCCCTTAAGTGTAAGCCGCCCTGGGCCCGTCCACAAGGAGGGCGGGATAGAAATCCAAAATAAATTAAATAAATAAGTTCTATGAATTTGCCGTGGCATAGCTTTAAATTGCAACTCACATTTTTATTGGAAATATTTTTTTCTGGAATAGCTGAATCATTGGGAGCTAATTTCATAAAAAGAAAGTTCATATTTCCTCTATATAGGCCCAGCACCAAACTGTTCTCTCCTTCATTTCTTCTAATAAATGTTATTGATGTGTATGAATCAAGGATTATTTGTCAGTAGAAAGAAAATGTTTGAATGGGATTTATGAGAGAAAGAGGAAAATGTTTTGAAACTGCCTTAATCAGATTTAGGACCACAAATCTAAGAGAGATGTCCATTTTACTTGGAAGAGGGGAAATTATGCTTCTTTTTCATTTGAGTAGTGATAGGGAAAATTCAGTATTGAAATGTTTCCCTATTTATGCAACCTGATCTTGGAAGTTAGGGTCTTTGAAGTATGAGATGATCAGAAATGGTTTAGCATTGCCTTCTTCTGCACAGTACTAACCATGGTTAGCTCAGGTTCACTGCCTTTGTCTCCTCCAGTGCGTTTGTAATGTCCTCCTCCAGTGTCACCATCTGCTACTGTTGCTGCCCATTAGCTACCCTTCAAGGATTCCTCCATCATAAGACCATATTACTGTAAAAAAAAAATCTTCTGATTTAATTAGGTTTGTCAGTGAGGTATTCCCAGCCCACTTCCAGGAGACCAGAGGTAGTTTCAGGCCACGTTTGGTAAAATCCAGCTGAATTTAATATAGAGTTTGGCCAAATACCGGAGCATCGCCCTCAGATGTCCCTGACATGCCTATGTCACTTCTGGGTGATATCAGCATGTTGGAACAGGCACTTCTGCTTTTACTGGAAGTGGCCCAGAAAACATCATTTTGGAGTGGGATTTCTCCCTGCTAGCCAGCTGGCTAGTGGTGGGGAAGCAACCCCCAAAAGTGGGAGTTCTTCCACCCCTGGTGGGGGTCTAGCAACCCTATTTGTCAATTATGTTTGTTAATTTCAAGTTTAATATTATGTCATTTTCTTTATGGCATGGTTAATTGCTTCTGTATTAGTGCTAAAGAATCATTCGTTATCCTTCACTAAAAATATATTAAAGACATTTTATTACATAGACAAAACCAGTGATTACTAAGATATGTTCAGGAATTATAATTATTTACATACGAGTGGGGACTGCAAGGGCTTGCTGGTGGCATCTCATTTTCCCATCTCACTATTTCCTCTTTCCCTGAAACCCCCCATAGCTTCTCTGCTTTTCTTGCTTCCTTCTCTACTTCCCATCTACCAGCCAACTTCCCTTTATCTGCCCCCTGTCTGCAGCTTTCCCACCTTCCCTCCCCTGGCATCCTCTACCTGGGAAAACTATGGCCCAGTTGTGTAGTGCTGGCCAATGGGCTGAGGCCAGTTAAGGGGGGGAATGCTCAATTTGCCCCTGTATGCCCTCCACCATACTGTTTCCTCTTTCCTTCTTTCCATATCCTCATATTTCCCTGATTCCTTCATCCCAACCACCAACCAACTTACCTTTATCTGCCACCCACCTGCAGCTATATTTGTTATTTATTTCTTTCATATTTATACCCCCCTATGATGGACCCCTGTCACTTTCCCCACTCTGAGGTGGGTTTTCCTCCCAAAATTCTTTTTAGTTCCCTACTGTGACTGAGCAGCCCTTGGTAGTGTGTAAATATTAGAGGTTTTTGAAAGAATTTTCATGCAGTCCATCACACCTGCCTTTGTCCATAATGGGGAACTAAAGCAGCTTACAGCTAATGTCATTATCTTGTCCTCCATTTGATCCTCACAACAACCCTGTGTTGTAGGTTAGACTGTGTGTGTGACTGGTTTATGGTCACCCAGTGAACGTCCATAGTAGAATGGTGATTCAAATTTTGGTATCCCAGATCAGAGTCTGAAAGGCTAACCACTACATCGCAGTAGCCTGTAGCCAATCCTGGCTGAGTCATGCAAGTTGTATAGTATCGTTACTTACTGGCTGCTCCCAGGCATGGGTAAAAAAAGCCCTGGAAAAAACCCTGCCTTTTGCTGACAGAAACTAAAGTTTGAATACTGTTGTTGTCTAGCAACAGCCATCATGAGCATCTTTTTCTTAAAGCTATATGCACTCCTTTTAACACCCCTCCCCGTGATGTTTTTTAGATTTTCCCCCTGCAAACCTGTGGCTTTCTCAGGTTTGTAGAAATAACTGTCTTGTCTGTCCATGGCTCCAGACTGCAGATTTAAGTATCCACATTGAGAATCAGACATATAGATTTATATCTCACCTTCCCTCCAAACAGCAAAGGAAAGATTACTTGGCCCCTCCTCTTTATCCCCACAACAACCTCATGAGGTAGTTTAATATAGGAAGTGATGATTAACCTGCAATCATCTAAAAAGCTTCACAGCTAATGGGGGTATTTAGACCTAGAGCTTCCAAGATTTAAAGCACGATCTTATGCAGAGTTACTTCAGTTCAATTGCCCCCTGTCAGCAAGCTGCCAATATGTCTTCTCCATGCATATGAGATGTGTCTAACCCCCCCCCCGCCTTTCCCTAGCTGGCTTGGACTCTTGTGCGCATATCCCCCCTCACCCTCAACCACTCATCGTTAACTACATTCCTTTCCATGTACGCTAGCGTTGCTTTGAAGGAATCTTATCAGCCAAGGCTACAGGTGGCTCGTGTTGGAAGGCTTTTGCTTAGTCGATAATGAACAGTAGTGTGAGAATAGTAGAATTGTTTTAATCAGCTATAACCGTTGCTTTCTCAAGGTTTGAGCACGAGAGGAGCCCTCAAGGCGGGCGCGGGAACCATATCTATTGCCCCATGTTATTTTGAACTTGCTTTATTATACCTGCCTCAAGCCCTTTGTGTTATTCTGAACAGAACATTGGTTCTAAGTACTTCATGGCTTCAATAAAATAAAACCTTCCTGCAAGAGTGTATTTCGTTGTTTGCTGTGAGTCTGACACCCCCCAAGCTGGAAAAACGAGGCAGACGTGTTGCTGGATTTAAACACTGGGCCACTTTATTAACTGACAACTTTAACTGGAACCAACGGCAAGGGCAAAACAGTTTCTGCGGTATGTTCAAAGCCAGGGGTCAATGACCCTCTCCTTACCTCATGAAATAGGGTGAGCCACCCTGCCCCGGGCAGGAGCCAGCAGCAGTGGCTCCCACCCAGCCAGCTAACCATTGCAGGATAACCCTGTAGCCCTAACCCCGAGCCTCAAGGCTCAAAGGGAGGACCCAAATGGGGTGGTCCCAAAGGCAGTCTGTTTTCCCTGCCCTGTGCCGCAAGGCACAAAGACTGTACTCACAGGACCCCTTCAATCCAAATAATGGGTGTCAGCTGGTGCTCACCGTACTGCAACCTATATACCACCTAGAACCCAGCCAAACAAAAGTGATCATCCTGACTAAACAGCCCACCTTGAAACACCTATGCCACTGATGCAGTGCAAGGTAGGCAAAAACACCCCCTCCACTGTCCAATCAGGAAGGGGCGAAAAATTCCTACCTGGCCCCCAAAAACCAGGTCACCAGCACCGGGTGACCAGCCAAAGCTTGCACTACTAACAGGGAGGGAGGGTGGGCCAAAAACTAGATGGGACTGCTGGTGAGGCAAGGAGGGGCCGGCCTTTTATATTCACTAGCCCCTCTTCCCTTGGATGCCCATATGGGCACTTTGGCGCCCAAACTGCCAGCCCGCCTCTACCAACTGGGCGGCAAATATATCCCACCAGCCCAATGGCCAGAGGCTGAGACCTGTCGAACCGTGTTGCCCCCCAAGATGGAATAACGAGGCAGACATGTTGCTGGATTTAAACATTGGGCCACTTTATTAACTGACAACTTTAACTGGAACCAACAGCAAGGGCAAAACAGTTTCTGCGGTATGGTCAAGGCCAGAGGTCAATGACCCCCTCCTTACCTCATGAAATAGGGTGAGCCACCCTGCCCCGGACAGGAGCCAGCAGCAGTGGCTCCCACCCAGTCGGCTAACCATTGCAGGATAACCCCATAGTCCTAACCCCGAGCCGCTAGGCTCAAAGGGAGGACCCAAATGGGGTGGTCCCAAAGGCAGTCTGTTTCTCCTGCCCCATGCACAAAGGCACAAAAGCTGTACTCACAGGACCCCTTCAACCCAAATAATGGGTATCAGCTGGTGCTCACCGTACCGGAACCTATATACTGCCTAGAACCCAGCCATCACCAAGGCCAAGCCTCTGCTTAGGCCATTGCGCCCACCGGGAGGCCCATGCCCCCCCGCAGCCCTTGCTGTAGGTCATCCAGAAAGAGGTCCATGCCCATCTCTGACAGGTGGATCCCATCCTGCTGATACAGCTTGGCGCACCCTGCATGTATAGCCGGATGAGGCAAAAAGATGCCCAAACCACCCTCAATAATCCTCTGCAACTCTCTATTTGCCTTCTGGAGAGCCTTGTTAATGTCCAGCGGACTCCCCACTCCCCACCAAACTCTGTGTGGCATGATCGCCAACCACGCAATGAGGGTATCCGGCCATCGTCTGCGGATCAGCTGAAAATCAGCACAGGCCTGAAGGATAAACGCCTTCCTTTTAACCCAGCCCAAATCGTTCCCACCTAAATGAATAACTAGGATCTGTGGTGGAGGGCTGGCCTTTTCATGAAACAACAACTGCAGAAGGCCCGGCCACTGTAAACCCCTACCCCCACGCCACTCAACAGCGGCCCACTGGCTGAGGCCCAGCTGTGTGCCAATCGGCATTCGTCGGGTGTGATGAGCCACCCAAAAAGCAAAACTGAGCCCGCAGATTAAAACCATCTTCCTCTCCTGCTGGACAATCAAACCTAAAATAGAAAAAACAGCTAAAACGAGGCATTGAACCACAACATGTGCTGCCACAGACTGCTTATTAGCATCCTGACAAGGGACAAACATAAGCCTTGTAGGCCCCTGAGTGCCATCTCCCCAGCCTCTGAATATCATGTGCTGGGTATCCCATGGCCGCTGCAGTAGAAGTAGTGCCAATGCGGAAAGAATGGGTACAAAATCGCCTTCCTGCAAGCCCCAACCTTGCTAATGCTCTGACAGTGATGGACCAAAATTGGTGTTTCGTCAAAGGTGTGCCATCACTGTGCTGAAACAGCGGATCCGCCCGCACACCCCGAATTGCCAGGTAGGAAGCTAAAGCTGTCACTGGGCACAGGTGCTTTTCAGCGCAAGCGCCCAGCTCTACCACAATACCTCACTGACGCTGGTCTGTTTTAGAGCTCCTCAAATGCAATGGAAGCCTTAACAACACCTAACTTTACATCCTGCACCAGTAGAGCCATGCAGAAACATCATTTTTTGATTGGGCAACTAGTTCACTAATGCGGAAAACCCCAAAGAAGGCCACAAGGGCAGCTGCATGGAACAGGGCGGCTTCAGAATCAGAAGAGCAAACGTCCATCCACACAGCTTGCAGGCCACGCAGCACCTTGGGAGAAATGGGCTGCCTACGGTCCACCTGAATTCCTGCCTCATGCAACCAACCCTCCAACATCTTGCAGATTCAAAAATCCTCGGTCTGGTCCTCCATCCCCCGAGCCCTGCTGGTATAGGCCACCGCAGATAACAAGCCTTTTATTGAGCTAATTGCCAAACCCTTACCTTTGGACACCACACAAAAATGCAAAAGATGGTCCACGGGAACGAGCCATGCATCGGGATACCCTACCTCCTGTCTAAATTCTACAAACTGAGTGACCACCCGGTCATAAGCTCTCTTGGTGTTTGGTGCTATGGCTAGTCCTATCGCCCTGCGTACTTCTGCCTTCCAGCCAACCATAGCCCTGGTGGCATCTGCACCGGTTGCAAGTCAGCATCTGGGGCCAGCTGATGAAACCTCTCCATCTGTTTATGAGACAGAGCATCAGCCACCCCATTGTCCACCCCCAGTACGTGCCTGGCAAAAAACAAAATGTTTAGCTGAAGGCAACGAAGTGTAAAAGCCCTGACCAAATGCATGACACGGGGGGACCTGGATGATAGGGAGTTGATGACCTGCACAACCACGAGGTTGTCACACCAAAAGTGCACCATGTGGTTGGCCAACTCTCCCCCCCCCACAGGTAGACTGCCACCAGAATAGGAAAAAATTCCAGGAAGGTCAGGTCAGATGTAAGCCCTTCGTTCACCCAGGACGCCGGCCACGTCTCGGCACCCTCGGAAGTATACACCAAAGCCCGATGATCCAGCCACATCAGAGTGAACCTGGAGTTCCTCCTCCAATCGGAGATCGTCCCTCCAAAACGAAATGTCATTGAAAGAAGTAAGAAACTCCAGCCACATTTCCAAGTCTTCCCGGATACCAGCAGTAATCCGGATCCTATGGTGAGGGAGCTGCAGCCCGGCCATCGCCATGCACAACCTGCGCAAAAAAGGCCCGGCCGGGCGCCACCACCTTGCACACGAAATTCAGATGACCCATCAACTGTTGCAGCTCCCTCAAAGTGGCCTTTTGCTTGCCTAAAAAGTCGTGGATATGGCTGCGCAGTTCCCCCAACTTGTTTGCAGGCAGCTGGGAAGTCTGGGCCCCCAAATCCAATTCCACACCCAGGAATGTGAGCACCTGAACGGGACCCTCAGTCTTTTCATGCGCTAAAGGCACCCCTAACTCATCCACCAGTGCTATAAAATAACCCAGCAACTGCTTGTACTGTCTAGACTCCCGGGGACCCACAATCAAGAAATCATCTAAATAATACACCAGTGTGCCATAACCCGAGCGCACGTGAATGGCCCACTCTAAAAATGAACTAAAACACTCAAAAGCAGCACATGAGACAGAGCAGTCCATAGGCAAAGCCCTGTCTAAATAAAACTGACTCTCGAAGCAAAAACCAAGGAGCTCAAAGTCATCTTGGTGCACCAGAAGGAGGCGAGATGCAGACTTAATGTTGCATTTCGCCATCTCTGCTCCCCTTCCACAGCGGCGCACACTGCGCACAGCTCCCCTTCCACAGCACAATGCGCACACCTAACTGAGCACAAATCCTCAGGGATGGCATCGTTGACAGAGCCACCCTTCGGATAGGACAGATGACATATGAGCCTGAACTCCCCAGGTACTTTTTTGGGCACAATTCCTAGATGGGAAACACAAAGGTTAGGGACGGGAGGGGAAGGGAACGGTCCCAGGACCCTACCCTCCCTTAACTCCTTCTCAATCTTTTCCTTGACAATGTGCTCCATATGCCGTATGGATCACAGATTATGTGCCATAAATGGGGCCCTTACCCCTTGGTAAGGAATGTGAAAACCCTGTAAGAAACCTTTCAACAAATATAAACTTTCAACATGCCTAGGATAACTACGAAACAACTCCTCAAGCACTTTCAACTTTATGGGTGTTGGTCCCCTTTCCAGGACCCTGTCCAGGACCACCCCCCTCCAGACGCCAGCGACCCCACCGGGGTTTTCCGTGGAAGGATGCAGAGAAGGGGTGCGGGCCAGCACACAGGGGGCACTCATGCCTGTACTGGCAAACCTTCCGATTACACACTCCTTGTGCCCCAAATTCCCAACAAATCTGATGGGGTTGAACCATTCGCACTGCCTGAGGGTGGGGACTAAATGGGGCAGACGAACACTCTACTAGATGTCCACTATGCGATCTATCCCCCACGTTCGGCCTAGAGGACGCCATAACTTGCAACCAGAGATGAGGGTGGATCTGATCCCACCGTAAAGAAGGTTTCATGGCAGGACACATCCCGAACTCCTCATCATACTGGAGCCAGACGGGGCCAGTAAAGCCTGTGTATCCCTTATAAACAATATCAAAGTATTGGAACGAAGATGCTGCCCTGCATGGCTGAGCCTTAGATAGCACGCCTGCATAGACTACGAAACCTGCCATCCAATTAGCCCAGGTTTTATCAACCTTCATCTTCCTATACTTTTCTTTATTTCGGTCCTTGAGATCCTTTTACTCGAGTTCCCAGTACAAAAGGGTAAAAACATCTACATATTCCCCTCTGCAAATCTTTTCTCTGGTGGCCGGGAGCAGATGGTCACCCCAAAAGGGAGGGCCTCCGAATATGATATGCCACAAGGTGAGGGGAGCCCCCACCATAAAAAAGGCTAAAAACATCTACATATTCCCCTCAGCAAATCCTTTCTCTGGTGGCAGGGAGCAGATGGACACCCAGCGGGAGGGCCAAATCGCCAAAAGGGAGGGGCAGTAGCCAGGGCCTCAGAATACGATACGCCACAAGGTGAGTCCCCCCCCCCCACGGTGTAGCAGGAGTGCTGCCCTGCGGTGATGTTGCATTACAAACCGATTGAGAAGCACAGGGGGAAGCAGAGCTACCAGTGTGTGTACACCCATGTCCGCATGCCAGTGTGTTCGGGATAACAAGTGCCAAACCCTCATGTGCTGGGTGGCCCCAAAGCCAAGAGCATCTGGTGTGGTGTGTGCAGCACTTACCAGCTGCCGAGGAAGGGCCAGCCAGGGCCTCTGTTTGGTGCTGTAGCTCTGAAGGCATCGCTACCACAGGTGCTCCGCCATCCTGAGTCCCAGGGGCTCTGCCATCACTAACTGCAGGTATAGCAGTATGCCCTTCTACAAGAGATAAACGAGTCAGCACTTCAGCCTGAAAGTGCTTATTGGCAGTGGTATGTGTCTCCTTCCATCCTGGTGCCTCACCCGTAGGCCTCGCCAGAGGAGTGGGAAAGCCTGTTGCTGTTTCCACTGCCTGCAAGCATTCCAAAATAGCCTGCTGGACCCCATCAGCCTCATCGTCAGACAAAGAAGGTGCTGGAGCTGGTTGCTTAGGCGGTGGCTTAGGGGCAGGCTGCTTGCCTTTGGAATGACCCTCACCTTTTTTGGGTGCCATAGCGCTGAGCTGGCTATCCGGCCCCCAATTAAAGCGGCTACACTCCAAACTATCCTGACAGCCTGGTCACCCACAAATCGAAAGTAAAAATGTGCCAACCTGGCTAGGACAAAATGGCCAACTGGAACTGGGACACAAAATAGCCACCCACAGTTGCCACTCAAAATGGCTACCTGCCCCTCCCAAAATGGCTGCTCAATTGGTGAGGGGTGGCCAAGCACTGGGCGACAGGTCCCAGAGGCACAACCAACCTGGATAAGCTGTTACCCCAACATGCCCCAGCCCAGGGCACAAAGGAATCCACCCAGTAGGTGGGGGTGGCATAGGCCTGCAAAAAAATCTGGAGGTTGGGACTCTACACCAGTAGCGCCAGGGAACCACCGGCTACCAGCAGCTCACTACTGGCACAAAGAGCAAGGACCGGGGCCACACCTCCCTTCTGGTCCCATGACTCCGGGCCGCCAGCCACCCCTGCTCGCTAAACCGCCGCCCCTGCTCTGCCATCGCAATCCCGCTTCTCCCCGGAGGCTGCCGAACGGCAAGCCCCGATGAGGACTCAAGCGTTGGCCTGAAGAGGAGCTCCCTGGCACAAGACCCGACAGGCAGGTAAGCCCGAAAATCCCAGCCTCGTCGACGAGGTCCTCACATGCCGAAAACTAGGGGCTGGCCTTTTATATTCACTGGCCCCTCCTCCCTCGGAAGCCCGTATGGGTGCTTTGGTGCCCAAACTGCCGGCCTGCCTCTGCCAACTGGGCAGCAAATGTGTCTCACCAGTCCAACAGCCAGAGATCGAGGGCTGTTGAACCGTGGCATATTCTCATGGACTAGGCACAGCCTGGAGTAACTTTGCATAGAATTATACAGCAAGTCAGATATACTATCTGCTCCCCCACACTTATACTCCCTTAATGTTATTTTGTAAATTAACAATGAAATAATTTGGCTCCAAGGACAATGGACAATCTCTCTGTCAACCAAAATCTCCTGCCCGGCCTCCTTCATATGATAATTCACCCAATCATGGTGCCTATTACCTTGCATCTAAACCCATAGATGGTGTTTCAAAAATCTCAGTGTTCATATTTATTCAACAGACCATGTAAACTGTATGCTGATTAAGGGCCATCATCAAATGTGTTTGATGAAGTAATAGTTCAAAGCGTGTTTTCAGGACTCTTATGAACAAATCTGATTACTTGCTAACTCCTGTGAACTGCCTTGGAAATACAACTTGGTGCACTGAAATAATTTATAAATATTGCATTCAGAAACTAAGCTTGGCAGAAGCATTAATATCACTGAATCCTCGATCTTTTGTTTTCATTTTGCCTCTCAACCAATTACAGTATTTATACACCTCTTGTCAATTAACTTTCCTACACATGTTTCATGCATACAGAAGCTGGAATTAAACTTGACAGCCACTTTCTTCTGGGCCTCAGGCCAGGCAGAGTTTCTAAGTATTCTTTTTATTATTTTCCCCCTTTAATTTGCTACCTGATCAGTATATTGAAGCTCTCTGCTTTCTAGACATGCTGCATACACCCTAAATAAGGGATTTTAAATCATTATCCAGAAAGTTAGCTTGCAAATGGGTGATTTGCCATTTGTATTCAAAGGATGTCAAATTCTATCTAATTTCTCAGGTATTTCGTGGATTAATTCATTTTGGTTTCAGCTGAAATCCTCCATGTTTAAAATCAAGGTAAGCAAAAGCAGAATTTTTCTTATGTATTTGCAATTTCATTAATTTTGTGAAGGATTTTAGCAGAAGATAGTACACTATTGCTAAGGGTTCATACTAACAGATCAATGGCCATGGCTTCCAACTTGTAAGGAATTATAAGTAGTTTCATATATTGCTTTCTTGCAGGTAGAAAAACTGTTCTTGCCAGGTGTTCTACTTAATCTGCTAGAGAACAATTAAGGCAGAGTGGGATAAGAAATTGATTTTACTAGTCAGATAACCTTGAACACAAAGCTTCAGCAATTGCTTTGGCTTTTACCATTTTACAGAGATCACCAAGAAGATAAGTTAACATTATCAGCTCTATCTATTACTCCCTTCACCCTAAGCAACAGATTTCTGTAGTGCAGAATGACCTTGTACCAGCATTGCATATCCAGTATTGTGAAGGAGCATATGGGATTCTAAATTTAAATCTGGAATGGCTTTATTCCAGTCCAATTAGCAGTTGCTGTAACACAGATCCGTATTCCTGGTGTACTCTCCTGTACTTGAGCCCTTATATTTATTTAATTTATTGGGGGGGGGACTTTGTTGCACTTTTTGTGTGCACTAACAGTACCACCCTAAGGTGAGTTATACCTTTCTAAGCCCATTGACTTCAATAGACCTAGATGGATATTACTCTGTTTATGATTGTACAAAATAACATATAACAATGATAACACGGCACAATTAAATAAACAAATACAATGGGTGCTAAGGTGCAAAAGCTCGAACATGCAACCATGCCCAACAATAAACATGTCAAACCAGCATGTCTCTTACTAATACCTCAAATCTGTAGGAAAACCCTGACAATACAACTCTGCAGCACCAAAAATCTGCAAGAATACACTTAGGCAAAGCTTGTTTGTTTGTTTTTTTAAATTGGCTTTGTGCATGCACATATACACATGGCTGAATCACCGCTCCCACTGGGACTTGCCGTACTCCCTTGTTCTTGCAGGTCCCCCCCCCCAACAGCAAACAAAATTAACCGGCTACATACAACTGAGCGCTGGAGTCTATATGTGCGCTTGAATGTTTATACATTGAATTTATTCAGCGCAGGATTGCTCATGCGCACAATGACCGAAGCTTGTGAAGAAAAGAAAAAAACATCACGAGAAAGACATTCAGATTACCTAACCGCAATCATTGTGAGAAATAGCTGTTCAGATTGCCGAAATCACAGATTCAAAGCGCAAATATCCAGGAAGCACTTGATTTTCCAGGTGTAGGAAAACTCACTAGGAAACCGGGAGGATTGCATGAGTGAGCCCACTTCAGTGCGGGAGATGGATCAGCAATTTTAAATGTGAGAGGGAACAGAGGTAAAACCTGATCAAATGACCAAGTGACCATGGCTTTAATTTCCTAAGGTTAGCTGGAGATTTAGAAAACCTTGGCAGAGTAGGTGCCCTTTCGACCTACACTGGCAGGCTATTTCAAAGGATGGATGCCACTATTGTAAAGGTCATTGATCTTATAAGGACCTTAGGCATCTCTAGAAGAAAGGAACCAGGAAGAACATATACTGAGCTGATCAAAGTTGGGCAGGAATTACTTCAAATATGTGGGTCCCAGGTCATGAAAGTTAAAGCCAAGTCCTTGAAATGCATCCAAAAACAAATAATCAGCCAGTGTAAAAATTGTAAAATTGGTGTAATATATGTACAAAGTCCCACAATCATGAAGAGAGGGACTACCACATTCTTCAGAAACTGAAGTTTCTGAGTTACCTTCAAAGGTTGCCAAACACAGAGTACATCATAATTGTTCAAGGACAGCAATTATATTAAGGGGTCCCAGTCCTAATGTAGTTCTGCTTAACATTTCTAGTACTAAACTTAACATCTCACCATCTAATTGTGAGAGTGCCCCTTTCTGCAAGGTTGCAAAACTGGGGAAGGGTGGGCACTGGCTGAACACTGCAGTTCTCGCCTTTTCTCCTCTGAAACAGCACTCCGCCTCCCTCTCTGGCATTGTGCTGCTTTCTTCTTCCCTTAAGCCCAAACCAGTGTGTAACAATGGATGTAGAGGTGGTGGCTTGAAGCCCTGAAATGTATGTAGACTTGGTGACTCAAAGCTCTGAGTCCAACCCTGACACAAAACTCCCAAATAGTGAAACATAAGTAGATGTGGTGGCTCAAAGCCCTGAGTCCAGACTTGACAGCCAAACACCAAAGGATGCAGTGATGTTTGTAGATATGCTGGCTCAAAGCTCCAAGTCCAACCCTGACACCCAAACCCCAAAAGGGTGAAAAGATGTATGTAGACATAGTGGCTCGAAGCCCTGAGTCCAGCCAAACTTCAAAGTACCCCCATGGCAGCTGGAGGGGTATAAGGGTACTCAACCAAGGAACTCACTAGCTAAGGCTTACACACAGAGGTGCTGCAAAGCACTACCAATGGGAGTGCATTATTCTACTCTGCAACTGGATCCAGAGTGCACCAATCCATTGGGGTGAATACTTCTACTTGGAGGATAAATGGGAAAACATATGAAGCGGGCATGGCCACCCCTCAAGTCTAAAAAGACAGGAGAACAGAAAGGCAGATGAGGCATCCCCAAAGTTTCAACAGGGCCTTCCCAAAGTAACCCCATGGCAGCTGGGTAGACACCCCCCAGCCAGACACCACAAGGAAGGGAAGTGTGCTCCCAGTGCTCCCAGGCCCCCTTAGGCCCAAACACACAGCTTCCCTATTCACAGCCCACCCCTAGTTGAAATTTCTTGTTATTCACCATTAGCGGAACATATTGTACAGATAAGAGATCACCTGTTGTGACTGTGAATTGTACAAATGCAATGGAAAGGAATAGTCAAACAGGGGCTTGCATGTATAGGCAGATGTTTGTTGAGGTAGATGTTTGCTGAGGTGGATTTTATGCTATGAGATTGATGTTGGCCTGGGTGCAGTATGAAGGCCCAGTCAAGTCCTCAAATCAGGGGGGATGACTTGCTTCAGTCTCTGGCCGTTATGGTGCAGAGCACAACAGTGGTGTCCTGGAACATGCACCATTTGGGAGAGGGTTGTCAGCTATACAGCCATGATGTTTATGGGCAGGAGTGCCTTTGCTTGACCTGTGTACCAGCTGCTGCTGCATTCCTTCATTCCTTATTATCTCTGACCTTGTGGACTGCCTATGTAGTGTCTTCCCATCAATTACCCGTGGGACTACTTTCGATTCCCAGCTTCGGCGTTAATGGCCTGGGGCCCCATTCTCTCGCACGCGGGAGTCAGGCCAATTGGCCTAGGGATGGGGGGGGGTGCATACGAATACCCTATATCCCATTATGCTTGTAGGAACATAGCCATTCCTAACAGTGATGATGTTACTGCCTCTATAGCTATTACAATAGGGACACCGTAAAAGCCGGAACGGCCCGAAACAACCCGGAACGGGCATTAAACACACAATAGTACCGCAAAAAACAGTGGCATGCATTACAATCACTCCAGAACCATATTCTAGAAGTGGAAACAGGGAACTCTCACACTTTTATTAACCCTTTCCTGGCCAAAATGCCTGCGGAAAAGCCTGGAACGGCCCGGAACGGGCACTAAACTCACAAAAGCACCGCAAAAAACAGTGGAATGCATTACAGGAACTCCAGAACCATATTCTAGAAGTGGAAACAGGGAACTCTCACTCTTTTATTAACCCTTTCCAGGACAAAATGCCTCCGGAACAGCCCGGAACGGGCACTAAACTCACAAGAGCACCGCAAAAAACAGTGGAATGCATTACAGGAACTCCAGAACCATATTCTAGAAGTGGAAACAGGGAACTCTCACTCTTTTATTAACCCTTTCCAGGACAAAATGCCTCCGGAACAGCCCGGAACGGGCACTAAACTCACAAGAGAACCGCAAAAAACAGTGGAATACATTACAGGAACTCGAGAACCATATTCTAGAACTGGAAACAGGGAACTCTCACATTTTTATTAACCCTTTCCAGGCCAAAATGCCTCCGGAACAGCCCGGAACGGCCCGGAACGGGCACTAAACTCACAAGAGCACTGCAAAAAACAGTGGAATGCATTACAGGAACTCCAGAACCATATTCTAGAAGTGGAAACAGGGAACTCTCACTCTTTTATTAACCCTTTCCAGGTTCACATGTTTATTAACCCTGTGCAGGCCAAAATGCCTCCAGAACAGCCCGGAACGGCCCGGAACGGGCACTAAACTCACAAGAGCACTGCAAAAAACAGTGGATTGCATTACAGGAACTCCAGAACCATATTCTAGAAGTGGAAACAGGGAACTCTCACTCTTTTATTAACCCTTTC
>NW_015172627.1:173693-173840 GCF_001447785.1 Gekko japonicus | reverse complement strand
ATGCATTCCACTGTTTTTTGCGGTACTATTGTGTGTTTGATGCCGGTTCCGGGCCGTTCCAGAGACATTTTGGCCTAGAAAGGGTGATTGAAAGAGTGAGAGTTCTGGTTTCCCACTTCTAGAATACTGTTCTGGAGTTCCTGTAAT
>NW_015172627.1:173396-173567 GCF_001447785.1 Gekko japonicus | reverse complement strand
CACTTCTAGAATACTGTTCTGGACTGCCTGTAATGAATACCACTGTTTTTTTGTGGTACTATTGTGTGTTTAATGCCTGTTCCGGGCTGTTCCGGAAGCATTTTAGCCTAGAAAGGGTTAATAAAAAAGTGAGAGCTCCGGTTTTCCACCTCTAGAATACTGTTCTGGAGT